>NC_081411.1:595853905-596101405 GCF_030272615.1 Cryptomeria japonica
GTATAATGAATTGTTGTTGTTGTGAGAGCATTTGTTGAGCCATGTTCACCTGTAGAGCGCTATCAACATCAACTTCTTGTTGATATTCTTCCAATCTCTCGCTCACTTGCTCGTTGAAGTCATTCATTGGCTCTTGACCTTGTTGCTCTATTTCTCCACCGGTGATATCTTTCAACAAGTTTTCTACATCCCATGGAATGATAACAAGTCTCTCATCATGCTCTTCATCCTGCCCTTGCCCCATTTCCCCCTCTTCATTTTATTGCTTCCCTTGCGAACCCTGATCATCTGTGTCCATGGGAGTTACCTGTGTAAGTTTGGATACCTTTTGTACGGCAGGCCCCCTTCATTTATCTACACTAGAAGGAGTCATTATTTTCCTCTTCTTGGGCTCTACCTTCTTGGGTGTTGGCTCAGCCTCCTCTTGGTCTGAGTCTAACTCCACATTATGAATAATTATTGTTTCGGTTGTGGGAGTCATTGCGAGCACAGGCATTTGTGAAACAATAGAAGATGGGGTAACCGATCTTGTAACCAAACGTGGAGGCATTGTTGACACAGTTGGTGCAACAGATGCAGTTGATGTGGTGGTGGGAGTTATTGTTGTAGAGGTAGTAGCAGTCGTTGTAGGAGTTGTGGTAGAAGTGGTGGTAACACTAGAAGGTTGAGCCTCTTGAGAAGGTTGTTATGTCTTTGTTGCAACACCTTTAATAGAAAGCCTAACAAGATGAATTTATGTTTGTGGTGTGGCCCCAAGGCCAATAGTAATTCATAAACTCACCTGTTTTGCCAAATATTCAGCCTCTTTCATTTTTGCATTTAACTTTTGCCTTAGTTCTTCTGTGGTGAAAGGATTTTTAGCTTCCTCCTTGGGTCCGTAGAGGTGTTCTTCCTCGACTCTGATTGTGTTCTCCTTGTATATTCCTTATGTATCCTCGATTGAGGATTATCATTTAGGATATTATTTTGTTTTTTTTTGGAGGCAGCTTGTTTAATTTTGCCACTTCTTGGTTCTATCTGTTACCAGTCGAAAGATGGTATCAATATCTACCACTTCTTGTTGTGACCATCTGATTTGGGGGAGCGACCTTTTATCTATTCATGTTTCTTTATACATGGGATCCAGAAAAATACCATCATCATGTAATTGTTTGGGTAGGTTGGTCTCAATACCAAAATCCCTTATTTGAGGAACAGTGAGGTGATGATAATATTTCTCCCTTGCCTCATATCTATCTTGGAGATTGGCCCAAAAATCCTCCAGGGCAAGTTGATGTCCTTCATACACTTCAGGCATCAATCCTTTTAGTTTATTATATGGGTCATAAAATTGCCTAGCAAAATTGAAAGGCTTCAACTGTAGTTCCTGCAATTCTTGCTCAGCAGCCTTTGCCACATGAATATTTGGACATGAAAAGAATGATAAACTTAAGGGGAACTCTTCACCTGTAACCCCCATCTTATGCCTTGAGGACAATAATTTTTGCAGATGTTCAATTTGTCTTGCATATTGTAGCAAAATTATTCTATCTATACAATACCTGGGCAGCAAAAATGGTTCTCCAGTGAACCCACTCACTCTTAGATAAGTAGATCCGAAGTTTTGTATAAACCAACGCCCCCTTTTCTTTACTAACTCCATTGCTTCCTTTCTTAGTCTGAACCCAGTGTCACCTGTTAGCCTTATAATGATTGGAAATAAAAATGCATCATTTATTCTCTTATAATGCAGTTGGGATTCTTTCAACGGTAACTGGGTGTAGTATTCCCACACAGCATTCTCTCCTTCTTCTTCTCCCAATGTGCTATTAGTCTACAACCTTGGAAATTGACCGGATCTGGATGTCACCCAAACAATATAAGATGTAAAGAAATTTTTCTTCATATTATGTACCTCCTTCAACTGGTCTCTTATGTTGTCCAACAAAATTTAGGCCCATTCATAGTACTATTGTCCATCCAAGATTGTTAGCATGAATGAGAACATCCATGGTTGGAAGTGTCGGCAGGCAGGTTTGTCGAAGGCCTTGTTGAGCATTATGATTAGATCTCTTTGCGGCTCTTTGAAATCCTGCCTCAAAATCTCATTCGCTTTCAGGCCCGTTTTCCTTTCTTCCTCAAGCCATTCCTCATTCATTCTCTTTTTACACTAGCTCATATTTTGGTTCCATTCCCGTTCTCCATCTTCTTCTCCCTCAAGGCCAACATATCAAGGGAAAAATCAATCACCACTTTTCCGTCATCATCGACACATTGCCTAGTGTCGAGATTGTAGAATTGTGCAATTTGCATTATAAACTCTAGGGCCTGCACTGATTATGGGAAGATAGTTGCCTCTACCAGAACGGATCTTGTAATTTGTCTATATTTTGCACTTAGTCTGGGTTTCTCCAATTTCTTTTCAATATCTTCGAGCTCAATATGCCCAAACTATGTGTTTGTTACCCATTGAATTGCATCTTCCAGGTTGGAGGCGTATGTTCGCCCTTGATATTGGTATTTCATTGTGATTGGTAGCTTCTCGAGATCCTTTGCCTTTCAGGAAGATTTCATTAACACAGCTAAACCTGCAAAACCAACCAAACAAGCATCAAAAACTACCTGAAGAAACATCACTACAAAAACAACTCACTTCACGACGCCGAGATCCCGAGGTGAGAAAACATAAAAACTAAAAAGAAAACCTGAGATTTCGAGAACCCGAGGTCCCAAGTTTTCACTATAGCACAAAAAGGGAGCACTTTGGGAACTCGGGAACCCAAGTTTCTTAAGTGATCAAACAACTAACAAGACTAGCAAATTCAAAACCCCGGGAACTCGAGATATCGAACTCACCAAAAACACAAAAAGGGAACCACTTCGGAAACTTGGGTTTCCAACATGATGAAACTACTGACAACGGGAACAAACCTAGGACTTCAAGGTTTTGAAGTTCTGAGGTGGGACTCTAACATGCAACACGGAACTTCGGAGAACCAAAGTCCCAACAAACTACAAAGATGAAGCACAAAAGAGGGTTCGGGACCCCGGGACTATGGGGTTCCGATTTGAACAAACATGCAAAAGAGAAACTAATTTGGGAACTTGGGAATCCGAGTTTCTAAATTGGTTTAAACAAAGACCCAAAACCACACAAAACCATCACTTTGGGAACTCAGGAGCCCGATTTTCTGAAGTGGTGGAAAAAAAACCCACGACCCCAATTCTGGGAGCTCGGGAACCCAAGTTTCCAAAATAGGGCAAAAAGAAAACAAACCACAAACAAGACTATCATTTCGGGAGCCCGAGTTTCTGAAATGATATGACAACAAGAAATACCCCTAACCCAGAACTCCGAGAACTCGAGGTTCTGAGGTCAAGGCAAAACAAATAAAAAAAAAACAAGCAAAAACAAGAAATATAAACTAAACCGAACAAAATCTAACCTAAGATGCACAAAAATTTGTACGAAGGTGGGAAACGCACCAGCTACCCGGCACGAAAAGCGAAGACAATGTTGGATCGGGTGCGCGAGATTTCGAGGTCAGAGCTCTAGATTCGCAAGAGTGAGTGCACAAATGAGCTCCAAAATGACCTCAAATCATATTTATACCACAATCCAACACCACAATAAATGCACTTCGGGGACTCAGGAACTCGGGTTCCCGAAATGCAACACAGGCAACGAGCTTGAAACCCCGGGAACCTGGGTTTCCAAAGAACAACCTGGGAGTTCGAGAATCCAAAAATTTGGGGCGAAAACCAAAAGGGAAAACAAACACTTCGGGAACCCGGAGTTCCAAAGTGATGCTTCGAACCGAAATAAAGAGAACTTGGGAGTTCAAGAACCTGAACTTCCGAACAAAGGAAACAGAAAAATGACCCAGAACTTCGGAAACCTGAATCTCTGGGGCAAGACAAACAAAAAAACAAGAACAAAAATGAACTCGAGAACCCAGGGACTCGAATTCTCAAACAAAGAAAAGGAAACAAGCAAAATCCCACCCCAAGAACTCGGAAATCCGAACTCCCAAGGTGATCAAAACAAAAGAAAAGGAAAACTAATAGAAAAGGACAAAAAGGGGGACTCATATTTCAAGAAAATGATGGGACTGGATATGCAGGGCATAACACTAGGTTATACACAACCTCCTAGTCAAGTTATTCATTCCATTCCTTTAACAACTCCTATGACTAGTGTTCCTACCTTCACATCAAACATCATGGCTACCTCTACACAAAATGTTATACCTACAAATGTTAGTCATGGGGGAAATACCTCTTCTTTCATTTCTCCCACCATAAGTGTTCCCCTTGTTACCCACTCACACTCACCACCTATAAATCTTAGTCAACGGCGCAACTCCTTCAATCACAAATCCTTCATCCCTCCTATGAGTCTTCCATGTGTTACCCAACCTTCTCCATTACCTAGTTATCATAGTATTCCACCTCCTTATTCTCAATCTTTTCCTTCATTCAATAATATTACTCCACCCTCTCATTCCAACATGTCTAATTTCAATCCTTCTACCAAAGTTGTAATCAATAGTCTAGCCCAAACAGTGTCTTCCTTACAACAACAAATAGCTTCTATGAATCAATCCAAGTATAATGTGCCCACATTTGATGTAGTGAGACCATTATCCAATGACATTGTTAGAGATGTCCCTCCTAAACATATAGAAGTCCCTCAATTGGAACTTTATAATGGAAAAGGTGATCCCTTAACTCATGTCAAAACATTCCAAAATTTGTGTAGTGGCTTTATTCATGATCAAAGGTTGTTAGCAAAATTGTTTACTAGAACATTAAGGGATAGAGCTTTGCAAAGGTATTGTTATTTGCCTCCTTAATCTATTACTACTTTTCAACAACGGGCTAATGCTTTTATTCAACAATTTCAAAATAACATTGGTCCTAAAGTTACTTTGATTGATTTGATGCATTGTAAACAAGGAGGTAAAGAAAAAGTGACTGATTTTATTGGTAGATATAAGCATTTGTATTTTCAGATTTCTTTTCATGTGTTTGATCAAGACATTCAAAATATTTGCATTGTTAATTTACAAAAATATATTAGGGATGAACTTCTCTTAACTAGGTTTACTTCCTTTCCGCAGTTGTGCGCAGTACTTCATAATTATCAACTAATTGTGAGTCAATTGGAAAAATCATCTCCTTACATGGCTCCAAGTGACAAGGGTGATAGTGCTCAACAACTATTTGCAAAGTTCAAACCAAACAAAGGATTCATCAAATTCAATGACATCAACAACAGCACTCAAGTAGCAGCCACTATAGGTGTGCCTCCTTTGTCTAAATTCTTTAAAAGAGAAAAGGAGTTTACTCCTTTGAATGAATCTTTGCATAGCATTATGTCTCAGTTAATACAAAGGAATGTGTTAAAACTTCCCCAAATCAAACCAATTGATCCAGCTAAGACAAATTCACCTTAGTTTGATGCTAAATCGTTTTGTCAATATCATTGTCAACCTCGTCATGATACTGAAAAGTGTTTTTCATTAACATGCAAGATTCAAGAATAGATTGATAACAATACTATATGTGGTAGGTGTGAATGATAAAGGAAACAAATCCATAGCTCCTCCTAATCAGAACCTTCAAATTTTCATTGATCCTTTACCATCCCATTCCACTAATGTGATTTAGACTGATCATCTTGCTTTCTCTCCCAATGATGTGGCCCTTGAAACTAATAATGTGGTGAATCTTGTAGATCAACAAGAACCTCCTAAATAATTGTGCATAACATTTTATCCTAGTGAGACCAATAAGGCACCTAATGGCCCATTATACATAAGTGTGAAAATCAAAGGTATACCAATTAGAGTTGTGCTTATTGATCCTGCTTGCATGGTTAATGTGATAACTGGAGAATTTTTGTATACTTTGCAAATCAAATGTATACCCACTAGAGGAGTGCTTATTGATCCTGCTTGCATGGTTAATGTGATAACTGAAGAATTTTTGTATACTTTGCAATTGCATCAAGTGATATATGATGATACTAATATTATAGTTAAATTTTTTCATGGATCCTACTATTGGTTCTATAACACTTCCTATTGATGTTGGCACTAAATGCTTAGATGTTCAATTTATTATCATTGCTACTTCCTATCAATTTTGTGTGAAGTTGGGACATCCTTGGCTCTCTTCCATGAAAATGATCGCTTAAACTATTCACAAGTGTTTTAAATTTCCTCATAATTATAAAATTATAACTCTTAATAATAGCATATTTCAACCTACACTGAGGCGTGGAGATGTTTGTCTTGATTAATTTTGGTCTGAACAATTTCAGCCTCTTCAACCTAGAAGTGATGCTCTCTTTAGATCATATCAAAACTAGAACAATAAAATAATTTTATCATTGAGTAAACCTAGAAATCCAACACTTAGCATTCCTCTTGATGATCATCCTCTTGATGGTCATATACCCCTTCTTGAGGATAAGATTATTCTTCCTCCTAAGGAACAAAATAATCTTCTTCCCAAAGAGGCACCTATTCTTTCTCCTAAAGAGAAGAGTATCCTTTCTCCTAAGAAAAGAAATATTCTTATTCCTAAAGAAGAATATATTCCTTCTCCTATGGATGAGTGTCCTATTCCTCCCAAAGGTGGAAAAACTCTTCCTCTGAAACATCAATCTATTCCTCCTAAGGATAGACCTATCCCTCCTCCTCATGATGGACCCAGTCTCCTTCCTACACCTCACATTCCTCATTTATATAGTGTGGTTCCTCCTCCTTTATCTTATATAGAGAATCAACCGGCCTCCCTTATTGTCCAACCTTAAAGACCTCAACCCATTCATCCTTCCCTAAAAGAAGAGACAAAGCCTATATCTGATGAACCTAAACCTTCTCAACCTTCAGTCAAAACTAGACGAAACCATTGTGCGAGAGAACATCAATGGAGACGTCGATCTAGAGTTCATGAAGTTTCTTCCCAAACCATTTCTTCTCCTAAAATACCAATAGTTGACATGATCCCATTTTCACCTTAACAAGATGTTCAACCTAATTCTCCAAGAAGCAAAATGCTTAAGACAAATGATCGCTCAAGTTATATTCCTATTAGAGCTCCTATTCTTATTAATCTTGATGAAGAAATAGGTAAGGATATTCATAATAATGAAAATTTTGATCCTAATATTTATGATGATAAATATGAATATGTTGATGTTGACAATGACTTATCTGCAAAATTTTCCAAAGCATTAATCCTAGCTCCTAGTAACAAACAAAGTCACTCATCATTAGAGTGTGGTCCTTTTTTGGAACTTGTGATAGCTCTCTCTACCGTGCTCGATGTGTCTCCTCTTGTGTGTTGTCCACCTTCCCGAAATAATGATCAACAAGATCGAGGGCAGGATGACATGCTTTATTAGCCTCATTAGCACCATAGATTCTCTCTCTCCTCTCTTGCTTATTTGTAACGTTATTCTATTTGTTTCTCCTATTCTTCTATTCGTTGTCCCTAGTGTTGTCTACATGAGGACGATGCAAAGCATTGAGATCTCTTTTGGTCTCTTCCATGTTGACTCAAAATACACACGTGTTCCCTTCTTCCATGGTGGTTTCCTTTCTTTAGGGGATGACGACAATTCTATGCACATATACATATACATGATATACATGAGTTATCATAAAAAGCATACTGACTCCAAAGTTAGGTGAAACCACCTCGTGTTTTGTGTTCATTATCCTTTGATTTATCCTCTCTTGGGGGTTAAATTATTGTGATAACATTCTTGTCTTCTTTGGGTGTATCCTACCTTAAATAAATTGCTCCCGCTAAGGCATACGCAATCGCTTTAACATGGGGGCATACACTCTGCTCATGATTCTTTCTCTTGATACTTAAAGTTACTTAGTGAACTTTGTCTTTGCTTTGTAATTTATAGTATCCTTTTCATGACTCATAGTAAGAGAATTTTACTAGTTGTAGTCACGATTCTCTCTTTCTCTCATGATCTTCCCTTTTACCTTATCATTGAAGTCGTAAGATCCTAAAGTCCACTAGGGGCATGGTGATTCTTTCCTCCTTGGAGTGGTGAAAGTCTTTCAATTTGAATTCCTTGTACTTTTTGACAGTATTTGTGTAAGCTCATACTCCAACTAAAGTGGGGGATAAATATAACATCCTAAAATTGCACCCCTCGCAATTTTTGACTGCATTTGGGTCTTCGCCTTAGTGTTTGCGCCCCTCGGCCTAATTGGAGAACTAAATATGCTCATGCACATCAAAAACACCTTGAAACTTAACAATGCACTCAAAAGCCACCTTGATCCTGCCCTAAAATGGGGTGTGGCACCTTGGTCCCCCTTAATGGGGACCTATCTTGGACCCCTTCCTCTGGACCTATCTCAAATTGAAGCGGGAAAATCCCCGCTATGTCGGCTTAAGTGGGAAAATAGGTCAGTTAATCTTCCTAGCAAGTATATAAGAGGGATTTCTTCTCTCATTTGAGGATCCACAATCTAACACATACGCACAAGAGGCCATCAAGCATTCAAGCAATTGAGCATTTTTAGTCTTCCTTCAAGCTTTGGAGCAGCAATAGAGTCAAGATTTCAAGCATTGAAGAGGAGATCAACATTCTAATTCATGAAACCCTAATTCCATGTGGAGGCAAGCAAAACTCAACAAGGAGATATAAGCATTTCATTTTTAGTCAATTCAACATCCCCTCAAAGAGGAGGATTTCTATTTTCAATCATTTCATTTACATTATTTCAACCACTTGGTTAATTCCAAAACTGGGGTTTGACCTAAAGGCAAACCCCTATTCCCAACACATTTCCCTTGCTTTCTATGTGTAGAAAATAAGTGCACAACTATACTACTGGATCTAAGCTTTATTCGTAGAGATGAAAAAACCCTTTTCGACGGGCAGAAAGTTTGGAGGACCGATAGGAGGGCGTCCTTGTCCGAACACAGTCCCTATACCTTTCACCCAATTTCGTAGAGCAGCTCCAAATCATCTCAAACTTCTCAGATCCAGACCTGTGCACGACTGAATCCTGAATCTATAGCTCGTTGTTTTCTCATACTTTGTCTTCATTTCCAGCACTTAATCTTAATTCAACTAGTCAACTTACAAAAGAGGGTCAATTGCATTCCAATCACAACCAACCTACTTAGTATTTAGTCCTTACATCATTTAGGATTGGATCTAGTAGATTAAACCCCTCTTTTGAATGTAAAGTCCCCCTCAAGTGAAAATTGAGCTTAGTGAATTTTCCCTTCCCACGTGGAGAATTGGCTAAAGCTCCCAATTTTCTAATTTACAATATATATATATATATATATATATATGGTGAAATAGAGTTAGAGAGATAGAGATATAGAGAGAGGGGGAGAGGGAGAGAGATAAAGATATGGACAAATAGAGAGAGCTAGAGATAGACAAATAGAAATGGAAAGAGGTTGAGTGAAATAGGGAGAGATATACATACATTGGAAGAGAAAGAGAGAGAGAATATATAGAGATATATAAGAATAAAAATGGACAAAGAGGTAGAGACAAAGAGATAGATAGGGGGATTGGTAGGGAATGGGGGGAGAGGTGGGGAGAAATAGAGAGAGGGTTATATATATAGAGAGAGAGGGGGGGGGGGAGAAACATGGAGTGTGTGTATACATGTATTAGACAGAGCAAAAGTATATATATATATATATATATATATATATATATAGAGAGAGAGAGAGAGAGAGAGAGAGAGCTTGTAAAATATAAAGGGGGTGAGAAAGAGGGGGAGAGAGAAATAGAGATAGAAAGAGGGTGACAATGATAGAGGGGGAGATAGAGATAGAGAAATACAAAGATATAGGAAGTCATATATGGAGAGGTACAGAGGGATATAGAGCGAGATTAGGAGAGATGAAGGAAGATAAGTGTATGAGATCTAGAGATAGAGAGATAGAGATATAAGGGGAGAAATAAGGAGTGTGTGTCTATGTGTGTGAATAAGACATGGAAATAGATATAAAGAGGGAGAAAGATATATAAATGGATAGAGGGGGAGAGAGCGAGAGAGGATGTGTGTGTGTGTGTGTGTGTGTGTGTGTGTGTGTGTGTGTGTGTGTGTGTGTGTGTGTGTGCCCACAGACACACACACACATGCTAAATGTTTAATTTAGGTTTAAAGTTGACATTTATTTTATTATAGAAATTAAAATAAAATTCAAATATAATTATTCTACATTAAATAATTTATTAATAAGACAAAAAATATAAATTGAATTAATCTAATATTTTTATTTTTTTTTGTAATTCCATAAGAAGACATAAACTAGCAATTGCACCTTGGTGTGCAATGGGTATGCCGAAAAGGTGTGGAAGGTCAATTAAGGAAAAATTTGGTCTTTTTTTTTTTTTTTTTGCATACGTTTGTGCACTACACAAGGTCGATTAATTTGTCATTTATAAAATGACGTTTTTATGCAAAACATGTCTCAATGGAGAATTAATAGCTTTAAATCAAATACACATCAGTTAGCAGGGATGTAAACATGATTAATATAAAACTCTAAATTAGAAAGATAATCAAATTTTATTACCAACAGGATCATGGTATGTTTGTGATAGAGAGAGAGAGAGAGGTCGATTAATTTGTCATTTATAAAATGATGTTGTTTATGCAAAAATTGTCTCGGTGGAGAATTAATAGCTTTAAATCAACTACAGTTAACAGGATGTAAACATGATTGATATAAAAACCTCTAAATTAGAAAGATAATAAAAATTTATTACCAACGGGATCGGGCTATGTTTGTGATAGAGAGAGGGAGATATAGAGGGTGTAAAAGCAAGAGAGAGAGGGGGAGATAGAGGGCGTAATAGCAAGATATAGAGACGAGTGAGTGGGTGGATGGAGAGTTTTATTCTTAAATTCTTTTTATAAATGTATCTCTTCTTGATAGTTAAATTAAAAAATGAAATAGCATGTGAAATATATCATGGCTTCTTCAAGAGATAAAGGATACTATTGTGCAAAGGGGTCCTCTTATTATAGTTAATTCACTTACAAAAGTATCTCAATTTTAGGAATTTATTTAATTATTAATTTTGTTTTGATGCAACCCTTTTACATTGATATAGGGATTTGAAATTTAGTGGGAAACATTTAATGAAAAGGTTTGCTTAATGGGTATAATTAGTTTAGTTGTGTTTCTTATATTAAATATTATTGTAAATATCTTTATTTAAAAAACCTTGTGATACCAATTTGTAACTATTTCATTATTCTAATTAAAATGATAATTTATTTGCATTATTTTTTTTAATTTATATTTTAAACTTTTAATTTTTCTTTACTATTGTATGTAATTTTTATGTTTACTTTTGAAAACAAGATAATATTTAATCATTCTAATTATGAAACCAAGATAATATTTAATCATTCTAATTAAAATAACCAAAAAAAATTAATAGGAGGGTGAATTTCAAACGGATTTTTGAATGTTTGAATGTTTGTAGATAAACAAGAATTGTTCTAAAAAAATAATAATGAAATTGCTAATCACATTGTTTGAAGAATAGATTCAAGTAAATTGTTAGTTCAACCTAGTCCTCAACTTTGTACCAAGAAGATTTTCATGGCTTTCTTCGAGTCACATGGAGAAAGAGAATGTAATGGGGGAGAAGAATGGTGCTCCGATAGCAGAGCACTTCAAAAATGGTGGGAAACGATTTTACAAAACTTTGACCGCATGCCTAAGGCCACGCTTTTATGTCTTCACCTTTGAATTTTCTTCAATGTTTCTCAACACAGATTCGTTTTTGGGCATATCCTGCGATCATTGCAGTCTATGAGATCCGATTTATTTGGGGTATAGTATGAAACAATTCAAATGCCTTCCATAATGCTTTGATGGGTGTCCATACCTGTTCCAAGGCTCCCATTTTGTCACATAGGCACTCAGAGAGGATATTAGCAAAGATTGTAGAATTCGGCGTCAAACCTGCAAGTTGCAATTGATTTAAAGTTTTTTATCACCGACTGCAAGGCCAAAAATTTGAAGCTCTGGCTGGAAATTGATGTGTTTTTGCGAAGATTTCGTCATTTTAGAGAATTGACGTTGAAAGCTCTGAGAATTTGTTGCATTTTTCTGAAGATTTTTTCTGCTGGTGAATGCTAGCTAAATTATTGAAGGACTTTGTAAAGCCACAGGAAATAAAGGCTTTCAACTCAGCCAGAGTTGAGGGAGCTTCTGCTTCCCGCGTTTTCAAAATACTTGTGTCACGAGTATCAATTAGGGGAAAGGAACCAGTAGTTGCGCATTCTAATTCTTGTTGATTTAATACTCCATACTTACTGATTTAATATTTAATTTTTGTACAACATTACACCAATAGTTATGTGATAAGTACCAATAATTGAATGCAATATACCATTTGTTGTGAAAAGTAACCAATCATGTGATGTTATTTGGGCCCTTTTGCACATCTATTGGTCTCACTTTTTTTTTGGGCTGTTTTGGACAACTTGACAAAAAGCATGCTGATATGCCATCATATTTGATGATGTGACCCTGAAACCTTAGTAAGTAAGCTGCTGTAAAAAATTCGAGTATTTGAAATTCCCACTTAAGATTTTGAGAAGTGCAAAGTTAGGATGCACAACTAGTAGATCCTCTCCCCTATTTATTTTAGATATTCAACAACCAAGAGACAATGGCGTGCTTTGTCAGAATGTGGGGTCATGCTGACAGCGTTACAAACCAAGAAGCCTGATATAGGCAGTGCAGTGACCAGCAAAAAAAACTGGCGCAAGACTGTAGACTATTCCGGTGGGCATTCCCACCATAGTAATCTGCTCAGTAACAACTTTTCCTTCTCTTTACATGCAAAGATTTTCAAAGATAAGATAACTGCAGCAATAACATCATTGATAGAAAACTTAACATTATTGAACTGTTGATAAGGAAACGTAGTGGGTACCATTGAAAGCCCAATAATATAATACGAATCCCATTCTGAGATTTTCGTGCCCGTCACATGGATTGAGTTAAAGGGCACAATGATTATTTGAAATGTCTACAAAATTTATGTGACTTTTATTGATAGCCATTACAATTCGGTAGGGGTATCGAGGGATAGTTGAGAGATGGGCATTTATGCTCCAGCTTTAACTGCTTAAAATCAGTGTGCTCCAATCGAAATCCTTACGGTAATGGATTGCAGGACAGTGGGACGGGATCTGTATAAGGAAGGACAAACAACTGTGAGGATTGAAATTGAAAACATGTACGATTAATTGCAAATCCAGTTGGAATGGAACAGGGAAAGAGTCCAGTCAAATTTCACTGTGTCTCCTTAAATGCTACGTACAAATTTCCTTGAACTACAGTCTACGGTTTTCCGCGAGGCTTCTATGAAATTCGTCAGAGGAAAAATCAACGGACCAAACAAACTCAATCGTCTTGCAAAGTTAACTTAATAAAAAAAAAATTAGAAATTTTAGAATAAATTAAAAAAAAAATTAGAAATTTTAGAATAAATTAAAAACAAGATAGAATATGTAAGATAGAAAACATTAAAAGATATTCTTATCAAAAGATGGTAATAAAAGAAATATTTTAATTCAAAATATAATTGTTTTTCAATAATTAAAATTTTAATTAAACTAAAAATTATAAATTAAATTAATTTGAAAATTTTAAATAATTATTTGTAATTTTATAAAAAAAACATATTTATCATTAAAAAAGAACAGAATAAAAATAAACCTAACTCTCCCAACCAAAATTAAAAATCAGGACTAAAAAAAATTATATCTTAAAATATTTTGATCAAAAAAATATAATAATAAAAGAGATATTTTTTTATACACATTCCTTTTTTAATTTATAATATTAAAATATATTTTTCCAATTTTTTTTCTCATAAAAGATTTCTTTTTTAAAAATATAAATTTGAGCATACAATTGAGATTAATTTTATGGTCTTGCATCCATTCTCTTCAATTTTGAACTATTGATTTCAAAAAGTGGGTGGTTCGCTTTATATAAGGAATGTCTTCAACATAATTATTTAAGTGATTACCTATTTTATTCTAACATGACACACTCTCTAACTCAAATTAGGGTTTCTTTCATCTCCTTATTAATTAAATCCTTAAGTATTATGCCTATTTGGGTTAGACTACCCAAACTTCCTCTTCAATTTTGGTAAGTTTTTGTTTTTAAATCTAGCAACAATACTCTAGATCATTTGCTATAAAAATATTTCATCAAACTTCAAAAATACTACTTTTGTTCATATTTTTATGAATTTGAGATTGCAAAAGAATTGCTTAGGGTTATTGCCTTGCTTGTCGAGGACATACCATACACTAAGACACTCAACAATGAGTGTCTCTCCTTTAATTGCAAGAGATGGTTCGCTATTGGACATCTTGCTTTGGATTGCTCAAGCTCTCACCGCAAGACGGGTGAGACAACTTGGACAAATGTTGTTTGTGAGCATTTGATTGTTGGTAATTTCGATTTCGAGGATGATAAGTCAATTGAGGACCTTTCTCTGACGGCTGTCAAGACTTCAAAGCTTTCCCCTACTAGGTCTACAATCTTCAATATATTATTCAAACTATATAATACTATCGATTTAACCATTGCACCTCCTTTTGGTGCAGGTGTTGGTACTATAGGTATCAAGGTTATAGATCTTGCTATGTTGGAAGCTTCAAGGTTGCCTTCAAGGTTGTCTTTCAACACCTACAAGGGCGCTATGTGGGTCTTCTATTGAAGTTAACCCTCCTCTTTCCCCTCATTTTGAGCTTCCAGAGGATGACGTATGGTGAAAGACTATTCACAAGAAAAAATGTCTTTCTTAGCACGTTTGTGTCTCCCACCGTAGTCAAATGTGTTTGGGATGCTAGAAAGGGACCAAGTATTGTGTAGGTTCTAGTTTCATAATGCACAAACTTTTGAATCCTTTCAAAACCTGGTCTTTGTTGGCAAGCAACTTAGCTCCAATTTTGTAGTTGTCTACCTTTGCGCTAAACAATGTTTCAATGTAGTTATCTTGTAGTTGTCTACCTTCTCGCTAAACAATGTTTCAACGTTGTTATCTTGTAGTTTTCTACCTTCCCACTAAACAAAGTTCCAATGTTGTTAGTTTGTTGTTTTTGGCTAGTTTGGAAGCTATTTTGCCTTGCCTTAAAGATGGTTTTTGTAAGGATCAAGAACCACATTGTCTAACTTATCTGATCAAAAACATTGAAAAGCTTTATAATTTACACTTACCACACCATAGAAACATGTAACCTTCTCCATTAGCTCCGTTTCACTCATAAATCATGCCTCTTCGATTTATTTTGTGTGAATAAGAGACTTGTTAAAAACTTAGATAATCTCCACACATTGGCCAGATATAATACATGTGCAAAATCCATGACAATGACGCGTACATTGTAATGTCCCCTTCTCCTTAGCATGTGGACATTCACGAGGTTGGCCTATTCTTCACTGTCGTAGGCCAAGGAGTTGTGTAGGGGGTTGACATGGCAGTGATTAATGGTTCACATCTCATTATTATTTGATATTTTGATGTTATAAAGGATAACACGTATCATGAGACGTGCATTTTATTTAATTAATAAATTAAAGGTACATTAAAATAACATGTATAATTAAATAATATAAAGTGTACCTAACCTTGTCTTCTAGAAGGTGACTATGATGAGTTATGAAATGAATAAATAGAAGAGGGGAAACACATATTGAGCATCAGTTGTTCACTTATCTCTTGTTTTGAATTGTCGAGCCGAGGTTGTCTTCAGAATAGATCTTCAGGAATGATACCTCCCTTTGATCAGCATAACTGAGGTGGTGAAAAAACCTCTGAAGGGTTGCCTTGTGAGTGAGGAACATTCAGTTCTTCACATTGAGCTGATAGGAGTTTCATACCAGTTTGAGATATTTACATCAGACTTTCAGTCCACCACGACTTTGCTCATTGGTCATGGTGAATGCATCCTTTCTTGTGTTTGAAGGCAACGATATCATCTAGAGGAAGGGGCCATTCTATTTGATGTGTTTGGAGGAGGATCGAGTGAGGTTGCAGCAAATAAACAATCTGAAGCAGTTTATACCCTCCCCACGGTTTGGTTCACTTATCATCATTGATGCATCGATCTTCATGTTTGAGGGCAGCGATATTGAGAGGAGTCTAGGGCACCTACATTTGGAGGTGATCATTGGCGATATTGTTAAGAGATCAAAGCACCATCAATTTGGATTGGGATCGAACCAGTGAGTAGCAGTCCTTCGATTCTTGTCATATTTCCTCTTTGGGCTTCTATTCTCATCCATGCATGGTGGCGCTACCCACAATAAGGGAAGGCGATCTCCTTGGAGCAGGGTTATAGGCGCATTACTGATCATAATCAGAAATCAGACCTCTTTCATGCAGCAGCAGGGGCGAATCTGAGAATGGTTCGATTGGGCACATTGAAAGGTCATTGGTTTTGGATATTGCTTGATTCTTCAACGCCATACTTAGGCGATTCATACCCTTGGCATTACAATTTCATTGTATTTCTCAGTGGTATGCATATATTGTTGGCTGCCATGTGTCTTCAGACAAACTGAAAGTCAGTATTTAATTGTTAGGTGTTTGGACGTGAGTAGATGTAATGAGCCTATTTTGATTCTGAATCAAGGAGTGATAAGGTTTTGTGGCATCCAGACATTGTCTTTTGATGTATGCCAACCGTTTGTCTTAATTACAGTCTGCAGTCATCTTTATTTCTGCATACCAAACCATTGTCATTGAATCAAACATTAAGTATTATAGTTGCATTATCTCCCTAAACCATTGTTCTATGATTTTGCAAGTCGCTCTTATTGTTAAAACAAAGGTTTATAATGTCGAGCCAAATCTAAATTTAATATCAGTCATAAGCAAGTGTTTGTTATAATTTCTTCAAAGGGCAAGAAGTCTGAAAATCTTCATCAGAATTGGCAAGGGACATTACATATACCAAGTTCATGTGTAACTGGCTCTCTCTTCGGGAAAGAAAATGCCAAACCTTTATTATGACCTTAGTAATATTTTACAGTCCTGATTCAATTCGGAAATTGGAAGTTTGTGGAAAATACCACTCCACTTATCTGATGCCACTCGGGGTATAACCCAGGCCTCAATCTCTAGACTTCAGAAATCTAACAAATCTTTTTATTCTCGTCTCCAGCGTAGATGAGTACAACATAACTACCTATTCCATGGTAGGTTGTAAAACAATTCTAAGAATGCATGACACGGATGATAGCACAATCCAACAACTCTGAGCATCTGCAGTAAGCTAATTTTGATTTATCTGATATTTAATTATCACTTAGCTTGCACAACTACATTTGCATAAGCATTTTTCACTCTTATGAATATATGCATGTCTATTTGCACAAGCGAATGCAAGGAACGATTATAGTTTTCTAGATGGTATTCCTAAATATGCAAGTAATCTAACAAATAAAGTTTTGTATGTAGTGCATAAATAATGGGAAGTAAACAAACGACCAATTAACAGATTTATTATCCAGACCAAATTGTGAGACAACAAACGCATGAATCTGGGCTCTCTGCAAGAAAAACATCGTGCAGAAAGATCAGCGATTTAATTTTGAAGCCATATTGCTTATATAGACCTGGTGTAGCCTCTTCAACCACCAATAAGTTAAAAACACCACATTAAGGCCTCTTATCCTTCTTAGTGCATTACACGTTTTGTATGTTTCGCAACAACGGATTCTTTGAATGCGATGAGAAAGTTCAAGAGTAAATCCTCAAATGTAAGAACATTAAAAAGCACATACTTCCATAAGGCTATTGTTTGAAGACTCGAAAATAGTCCACCAAATATATATACATGAGTTGAAATGAAATAAATGTGACGAGTAGCATCAACTTTGACATAGAAGGTTTGGATGCATGAAACCTTGATTCTAAGGAATGAAAAGAGACTGTTTAAGAAAGTTAATCCTCAAATATGGCAAGCAACATACTTCCATATGGCTGTACTTCTAAGACGAGAAAAAAGCCCAGCTATATACAAGGGCTGAAATGAAATAAATGTGACATGTAGCATCAACTTTGAAATTGTTTGAAGACTCGAAAATAGTCCACCAAATATATATACATGAGTTGAAATGAAATAAATGTGACGAGTAGCATCAACTTTGACATAGAAGGTTTGGATGCATGAAACCTTGATTCTAAGGAATGAAAAGAGACTGTTTAAGAAAGTTAATCCTCAAATATGGCAAGCAACATACTTCCATATGGCTGTACTTCTAAGACGAGAAAAAAGCCCAGCTATATACAAGGGCTGAAATGAAATAAATGTGACATGTAGCATCAACTTTGAAATTGAAACTGCTATTGGCAACTACTACTCAGCAGAAAAAAGTTATAACCAAAATTCTCTGAGCAGTTTAAGCCACAAAATAAATTTACAATTAGTTTGGATACATCATGGGTTGTCTAAAATCTAGAGAGTTCAATCCAGGATGCCGTAAGAGATTCCCATCGGTGCCAAGTAAACCACCATGTGGCAACACTAGGTTACTAGATTTCTTAGCATCTGGAGCTTCATCTGAAGACTGAATCTCTTTCTTTCGTTTAACAAACTCAAAGAACTCAGCAACTTGGCGAGCATACCTGTAAATGCAATCCATATGCACAATCAGTTAAGCATAACAGCATCAACACATATTGAACCAAAACATACCATTTTAGCATCTAATGCATGAGGCTAAAACAGATATTTGCATTGTAAAAGAAAACAAGATGCAAGCAGATGAACACGTCTAGTAAAATGAATGGTGTCAATAAATAATGGCTAAGTTCATGCCCCATCATCTGTCTATGGTCATAAAGAGAACCAAGATTGTTAGATTATTACGAACATACTTTTACTTGCACAAGGCTAATAAAGAGAAATACAATCGTTCAGTTATTATGAACATGATTTAACTTGCACAAGAGATAAAGATGCTAAAATGCAAACTGATTTTATGTATAGGCCAAGGAACTAGGATTTTTCTTTTACGCGTTTTGTCAAACTTTGATCTACATATACTTTATGTTTGACTATGGAAAGTAATTGCCAACATTTACATGAATATCAATGCCAAAAAAATATTTTAGCTCTCTCATAAGTTTGTTGCTTGTCCAAGGGCTCTATCGCAAACCCATACTACCTACTTATAAAAGGATGATTTATTTTTCTTTACTTGGAACTTCTAAACTAGCTAGCATTATTAGGAAACTGAGGCCAATATTTACAGTAGCTAACCCAGGAAAACAATATAGAAGATGCAATTTGTTGATTGGCAATGCCCAGTTTTACTATTCAGCTTTGCCACAAGGTCCATAACTAAAAGCAAAATAAAATATATATACAAACAAAGAGAAATAGTCCCTATCCAATGTTAAGTGGGGCCAAATTCCAAGTGAGCATGCTGAGCATGCTGGGTAGGGTGGGACCTATAACATCTCCACCCATTTATCTTTAACCGTGCTCTCAACAAAAGCTTGATGCGAAGCCATAATAGCAAACGTGTGTATCTTGTACTCGGGTAAGGAAGGAAAAAAAAGTTTGTTCCTAGGCATCATTTATCTACACATGTTACTGTCTACGAATGCCCCAGAGTCAGATGTATCTATGAGAAACATTTTTTTCTGGGGAAAGTTAAAATATTTTACTTCCCATGAAGATAATGTAGACATAACTCAACAAGCCATTCAGGCCACTGGTTCACTTTTTATGCTAACAAGAATAATAGCTGAAATTGGGAAAACTTTGGGATAAAATTATGCTAATGTATCTTTTGGTTTGCTGAATTATTCCAACAAAAATATTTGCTACTATGCTCATATGAAAGGAAGTCACAAAAAATTGGGCTTCCAAGACAAAATGAGTGCCCTGTAAGCTGGTATATCAACCTATGTAATATATGTTGACATGCATTTGTAACTAAAGGAGTCCACAACAAATTTAGCTGTCTTTGCTTGCCTGCATCATGTGCTTGCCACTTGGTACTATCAAAAATGTCATAACACACTTGTTCCTATTGCTACTTAAATTCAGACTCAAAAAAAATGCTCAAAATATCTAAGAGAACAACAGAATAAAAGAGTTTTTTCTCACTCTTGTTTTGCTTCAATGTCTCTGCTGAAGTCTATGTTGGGTTCACAGTCCAAAACTAATGCAGGAACCTGATATCAGAAATTTAGCATTAACATAAAAGGATATAGAAAAGTTTGAATTATGACAAAAAAAAACTACATAAAAATCAAGATGAATATTTCTCGTTTCAGATTACCTTTTGAATGCATGAGTGTACATTTTCTCCCCCTAAATAAAATACACGATTCTGAATTTGTGGAGGTAAAGGCTCATCCATATCATGGGTAAACTGACTAACAGACAGCATTCCATGGTTTCTTCTTTCTGCAGGGAATAACCACTGCTCATGTTTTTCATGCAAGCCTTGCAAATATTCGAGACTAACACCTTGCTCTTCTGCCCTTTTTCGCAATCGCATGCGATTATGACATGTATCAGGACTGGCCCTCAGGTAAATGAATCCATCAGGAACAAGACCAGGTAAGACAGATACAACAGGATCAAACCATGAATCATAAATGTTGATCTCCATTTCATTCATCCACTTTGCCTCATGAACAGCTCGTACAAAAACCTAGTGTACCAAAGTGAAATTCAGTTTAGAATTTCAACATGCAAGCTGAAGAAATGACCATTTACACAGATTGTTCTCCAACACATAGAAGAAGGGTAAGAAAAACAAATCTGTTTACAAACTTGGTGAAATCAAAAAAGCAGTGATTTTTAATCTCTTCTTGATAAATGTAAATGGAAAAGCTTGAAGCATAAAGACTGATAAAAAAATAAAAAATAACTGACAAAAACACCATACAAATTAATAAATATGAATGCCAGAGTATTAGAAAAAAAAGGAATATAGAATATAACTGTATTGAAAAATCTTCAAATCATACCATTCGATCACTAAAAATACTTCTCTCCATAAGCCTTAGCGGCTTTACGCCACTTGCAGATTCCCGCTCTTGCATCACACGGGTGACAAACACATAGTTCTGGAATGTGTATGCATATCTTTTAGGTTCAGCATAAAAAGCATCTAGGATATTAAAATGTTCTGGGCCAATATCTTGCCACTTAGCAACGGGTTCAGGGACAATCTCCACAACATCACATAATTCAAGTGTCTCATTTATCCTTTGAAGAAATGTTGACTTTCCAACACTAATATTACCCTCAACACAGAATGTAAGTCTCTTTTTCTTCTGCACTCCTTTGTCGTTCATGGGTTGATCTTCTTCTTTTAACTCCTCATCGACACTGTCCTTTATATATGACGTTATGCTCTCTGCATGATTCTTGTGGATGATACCAATCGAGCTACGTAGAAATTCAACCATCTTTTCACTTGTATCTCCATGGAACTGCATAAATGCAAAAGATCAACATGAGAAAAATGCCACAAAACTTAAATATATTTTGAAGAGGCCAAACAAAAACTAGAGCTACGTGGCCTGAATAGCTTAAATCTTTTAAGAAGAAACTAACGAAAATAATTCTGAGCAGTCTTTCCCATTCTAAATTAGGATACATATATAAACGTCACTCACAAAATAGTAATTTTAATCATTTGCATTTTAATTTCAACTATTTAAAATTTTCTTTGGGCAAAATTGCACCAGATATGAAACCAAGTAACAATAGAGTGGCACAAGAAAAGAAACAAGGCAACAAGCTTAACATGCGAACTAAATTGATATTTTTTCTGATGACCCACTAAAACCTGTGATATGCACCATACCCATACTTGAGCAACTTGTCCAATTATTAGCTGTTTTGAATGATTTTGATACTTCGTAATTGGAGGTCACTCATATACTGATTAATTAAAGTCTAACTGCTTTGTGATTGATTCAAAATGTCTATGCTACAATTCTTAATAATCAATAGAATAAAGAAACATTGTTTATATTAAATAGAAAAGTGAAATTCAAAAAGAAAATCAAGTGCTTTTAGGCTGAAGAAACTTGGCACTTATTTTTCCGACATGGCTTTATGCAATGTGCAACCCAGCTTTTGGGCAGTTCTGTGAGATCAATTCACTTTTATACCTCCTTAGTTCTTTCTTTTTAGGGTGCCTTGGCCACATGGTGGATTCCCAATTCTTTTTTGGCAAAGATGTTTTTGCCATTGGGAGCTGTGCAAAGACTTGCAATAATTGCCTTTCAGTGTAGGCTATGGTTCGTCTTAAGCCTTGTATCTGGCCTCTGATTATCATTCATTTGTGGTGTAATGGTGATGGGGCCACTTGTACAAGCTTAACCCAAGTCTGTATTCACTCACTGTGGTAAGGCAGGTCATAACTATAGCATAAATGTTGCAAGGCCGTGATGTACATTCAAGTACAACCCTAATTTTCCAAATCTTAAAAATGGAAATCCAGGCCAAGTCCACCGGACTTAAGTGGTAAAGAAGGAACATTAACAAATTGAAAACCTAAGTTCAATTTCTCCCTGTAACTGTTGGGCAAACTTCTGTGTATTAATACTGTGAGAAAAAGTGCACACATCAGTGCCCGGAACAAGGCTCCCACTTATTTGCCATGGGACTGTTAAATCCTTGATTAGCCAATTAAAAAGAAAAAGGGAATCCACGCCTAAAGATGACCTCCAAGGCTTAAACCAAAGGAACAAAAAATAAAATTAAAAACAACCTATATATTTTTGATGTTGATGTTCAAGAGCTCTTTCTAAATATGTATTTATTTATGTAAAAACAAAAATAGCAAAGGGTCTCTGTGAATAAACTAAGTTTCTCCGAGTTTCCTGGATGGTGGAACAGAAGTCATTGAGCATATCCTTTCAGGATGACCATCACTCTAGATTTTAGTGACAAAAAAAGAGGGGAAATTGGAGGATGGGAAATAATTAAAATGTTGAACATTATTACAGAGCTGAAACTCGAATAAAATTGGCATCAATGACACTATAATTTGACTGAAACTCTGAAATACAAACAAAAAATTATAAAGATAAAAACTAAATTATTATATTATGGATTATCATGAGAATAATTGTTTGAAAATAGTCCCTTTTTACACTAGTAATTTGCAAGCATCCTTTTTCTTTTATTTCTTTTATAAATAACTGTTGAACGGGGGAGCATTATTACATCCTGGGACATTTTCAGCAAATTGATGATGCACCTTGATGTCCCAGAGACATAAGGACATCCCTATGTACTCCTTTAAAACATCAAAAAGCTTTGGGATGACAAGAACAATCCAAAACAGTTCCAGGGTTTGAGGAAAAAGAAGGCAGATAGATGAGGAAACCCTCTCCATGACCTTACATTTCTGAAATGTTCAGATGGTCCCAGGGAGCTGAGAATGCATCACTGTGGAACACTTTACAGAACAAAGAAAAACTAGAAAGTACTCTAAACATAAAATACATAAACTTGATATACCGTGTCAGGGATGTCCTGCTGAATCCGGTGTAGCTGAATGGTAAGATATTGCCATGATGAATATTCAGGTTAAAGTTTTACCTGTCACCCCTGGGAAAAGGCCAAAAAATGCTCGTGACATATGGTCTAACAAAGTGGTCGTACGAGAAGGAGCTCGAGCAATTTTCTCCGACGGTGCTACTATATTCAAGCTAAAAAAAATAGCACCAGACTTTGGTGAAATATCTTGGCCGGCAGTGCTAACTTCTATCGCCCACAGCAAGCAGTACTTGGAAACCTCAATCTCTCCCAAAAACTAGCTGCTCCATGTTTAGATGAAGATTCTCATATTTTACAACTTAGAGAAAACATACAACCGCCTCGCGAGTAGAAATATGAGTTTAGGCCACCTACCCTGGTGTAAGGCCCCAAAAACAGGACTCTGAGCCTGTAACTCTCCAGATAAGCTTAAACCAAGAAAACAGATGTTCTTTACCGATAAGGCCAACCTTATAACGAGTGTTATGGTGCTAACTTAAGACAGTTACTGTCGGCATTGTTGTATTAAGGATGATAAAACACTTAAAACCAGAGGAGTTTCTCGCTCACGCTGATATTTCAAGTAGAGCACAAAACAATAACAAGAGAGAAAGCTTAACTGTGGATATTATCTCGAAGCCAAGGCCTACATACTTAAACAAAACAATGGCACACAATGGGTAACAGCCTCCTAAAAATATAAACATCATTACAAATGTTTTTCATTCTAAAGCTAACTACTACTAAGGAAAATATGACTGGCCTTATCTCTATAAATTTGCTTGAGTTCAGAGACTTTGCCAATGCCCTTCATCATTAATTTCTGCATATTGCGATGGCCCACGCCAGGAATTGTCAACAAATCTGCAGAGGCGGCGAGCGTCTCCTCCTCCGGGCCCTCCCGCCGCCCCTTCTTCTTCACAGAAATAGCAGAAGGAGAGCCACCCAAAGCGTCGCTCTTCTTAGAAGTACTAAATGTGGCACTTAAACTGGGCCTATCGTACAAAGGCCAGGGTCTAAGAGCATGGCGCCCGCTATTTTTCTGTGAGGAAAAGAACGAAGCTCGGTCATGGCGCAGAACCGCTGAAATTCTAGCCCCGCTATGACCCAAACTTAAGCAAGTACGGTGAATGTGGAAGTTGAATGCTGAGGAAAGCATGTCGGCTTGCATTTGCTTGGCAGTTATGGTGAGAATTTGAGAAATGAAGAAGATAGATATGCTTTGAGTGCGTCAATTATCTTAATGCTCTGCTGTCTGTCTGCTAAACGCTTTTCAAACGCCCATCTTTGCAAATTGCAAGACATTCGAGATGACAGTGAGAAATGGTGGGAGAAATATTTTAGGCGAGGGTTTGTAATTTGTAGGGTTTAGGGGCACACGTGAGAAATGCAAAATTTCCATTGTTTTTTTTTATGTGGTTGTCTTTAATTTGTGGTGTGCGCCACTTGATATGCAATCCAGCGACGAACTCAACGGCTTTCTTCACCTAGTTTGCATGTTTTTTTAATTCCTTGGGAGTTCTCGCCTTGGCATTTGTAAGCCTTCACTTTTATACATACCTTTTTGTTAGGGTTTGGCGCACTTAATGAGTTCCCGCCCATAACTATAACATTCCTTTGAGTTTTTTAAGGGAAGAATTACAAGTTATTCACATGGTTTAATTGGTGGCAACCATGTGAGCTGACACCACATAACAATATGATAAACTGTTTTAAGTGATTACACATTAAATTTGTTTCTATTTACTTCTAGGTATATTTTTCACAACTTAATTATTTCATACTGGAATGTAGTGTTAAAGAACATGGCATTCTACATTCAGTATGTATTATTTGTGGGCATATTTTTTTTATCAACAAAGGGTTGAGTTCGGAAATATTATATTAATATAAGATAATATACATAATCAAAGTTTTAAAAGTAGTCTAATAAAATGTGCCCGAATTAAAATATACAAGAATTGCCTAGAAATCAACAGGAGCCTAAACCAAAAAGCCTTCCTAAAAACATAGAGTTTGACGAATAACCAGAGAACTAACTTAAACTTAGACTGAAAAAGAAAAAGAAAATAAAATAGCCTAACCTGATCATGAAGAGCCACTACAAAGCTGGAAATTCACGAAGCTAGAGATGAAGGACCAGAGGCAGGCGAAGAAGGATCCTAGGGCAATTGAAGTGTCCACCTAGTGAACAATCATCAAGAGCTTCTTGCTACCCCAAACAAGTTATGGTGGTTTTGGAAAGCATTCAATCTTTTTTGTTGGCTTAGGGCCCCCGTGAGCTAAGACTTCTTTCACTTCTACTTCCCAGTCTTCCACTCTCTCAACCAAAGTTGTCAGTCCATGAAACTCTAAATACTTCCTTATCCAATTTTCCTCGATAGTTTTTGTCAGCTTGAATATTGCCCAGAGGAAATCGGCATTCTCTCTTATGATGAATTTCCTTACTTTGAACATCTTTTCATCCTCGACATATAAAATGGGAAACCTAAGGGAAGGCTTCCCATTTCTGATAGTCACATTGAAATCTATTGCCAAAAGAATTGTCAATTTCTCATCGATATTCTCCAAGACATTTCTCAAACACACCAAGAAAATACGCCTTGAAAAATTTCATGCAGAGCTTCTATGTTTTGTCCTTTAGCAATCCAAAGTGGGGGAGAGTAGCTATGAACACTACCAGGATTTCCATTTTGACCCTGTACGTGGTTTGTTCTCATAAATAGATCACCCGGTATTTATTTAACTGCTCTGGAAATGACAAAATATGATTCATTAAGAACCTCCTTCAACCTTTTTTTTTGTAATTGCTCCTCAAAATGCCATATGTCTCCTAGATGAGAGAAGCTAAATAGGGGTATTCATTGACCTTGCTCCTCTTTGGTGCATGTAGCACAAAGAAAATCGCCTACAACAAAACTCAAAGAAGAAAAACCTTTTAAAGTTGCAGAGAGAAATTTCGTTAAGGAAATTTTGAAATATGTCTGACAAAAGGCTTGATGAAGAAGCTAAGAAGATTTCAATTTTGTTTAAAACCTCGAGGAAAGCCTCGACTCAAGGTAACTTGCACTGACATGTCCTTTCCCTATTGTACTCCATATTTTTTAATTAATGCTCCTTTTTCGTTAGGTTAAGCAGACATGTCCATTATGCTAACTTAATAACCGCTCTCTCCTACCAACCCATCATGCTGCCAAATATGTCAACTATCTAAATTCAACTTTTCATTAGGCCAATAACCTCTACTTTCATTTAGCGAGGACTTTGATAGAACCCACCAAATCTTGAAGATCTACCACCCGATGATTGAAGATTTGATATCTACTTACCTCCCCAGCAGATTTGAATTGTTGATTGAGAGGCGGAACTCAATTGATTAAATAGATTGAATAGTTAATTGAGTTTACTGGGGAGATGATTGATTGAATTCTTTTTAGAAAAAAACTAATCGGAAGATAGAAATAGAGATTGAAGAGTTACCCGATTTAATTGATCAATTAATTATAAATTTAGCATGTGTTGTAGGATTTTTAATTGAAATTCAATTCCATTTGCATGAAAGTTGAACTTGATTTAGGAATTCAATTTTGATTTGCTTTTTTATTTAAATTTTGATTTTCGAAAACTGAAATTGAAATGCACATGTATCTGAAATTAACCGAAATTGGGATTTGGGGAAATTAGAATTGAATTTGAATTTGATTTAGAAGAATAAATTAGCTAATTAAATAATTTAAAGAAATTATTAAACTATGTAAAAATGGATTTTAATTAGATAATAAAGATCATTAATTAAAGGTATTAAATTATAATTAATTAAATAATTAATATTTAATTCATTTAATCCTAAAAATTACTAAATTAAAAAAAATACGAAAATACGACAAAAGCGGAATTTGGTTGATAAACAAAATGGGAAATTAGGGTTTCCCAAAAAACATGATCAGGAGGTCAGGAAAGTCAAAGGTTGCTCTAGCTACTGGAACTCCAGAGTAGCAAAAAAGCCTTTGATCCATCCGCCCTTCATTCATGGTGTCGATTGAATTCCTCTGGGAGTAAGGCATTCACAAGGAAAAATTAATTCTATAAACTCCACGAATTCATTGATATATAGTGGTGGTTGGACAATTGTGCGATCTCAAAAAGCAAGGCGCCATATTGGAATTAAAGCATGCCTTCCAACCATTGCTTCAGGAGCCACGAGTAGCTTAAAAAATAAAAGAAATTGATCCTTCGAGGGAGCTAGGAAAGAGTGGTCAAAGCAAGGGTTTTATGTATGCCCTGTCACAGGGGCGAACTGCATACCCCTGGGATCATTAAGAAAAGCGACTTCCTCTCAAAATTCTTTCAGACCAAACCCTAGTGGCGGACAAAAGTCTATAGGCAATGGCGTTAAGGACTATGAGATCAAATCAGAGAAATTCAAGAAATGTAGCATCTTGGCTATCTGGAGTGGACACAACTAGTCATCCTGGAGCATAATCAACTGGTGGGAGACCAAATTCCCAAATCAACTAAGTATATTTGAACTGGAAAATAACTATTCTTTCATTTTATGTAAAAATGTAGAAATCAAAAATAAAATTTTGTATGGTAATATAAGATTCTTTAAGGGTTACTATTTTCATTGCATAAACTGGATTCCAAAATTTAGTCCTTTTGCATACACTCTTATACATTTCCAAGATGGGTAAATTTGGGGAAACTTCATATTGAATACCACTTTCTTGAAATCCTAGAAACTATCGGTTTTAAAATAGGATCCTATTAGGATGTGAGGGCATCTCTGGGAAGGATCATTCAAAAGATATAAAACTTCTCTTAAATATGAACTCTAAAGTAAAATCTCTTGATCCTATGGAACATAAAACAGAAAATGGGAAATGGTCTATTAATATGTCCTTTTATAATGGAATAATAGACAATACTGATATAATCTTGAAAACAAGACATTGTGATAAGACCAGTCCAATTAAGCCCACTCCCATACAGGAAGTGAGTATAAAATTCAGTATCAATGGAGGGTTTGAGGTTGTATATATAGCAGATAATCAAAAACAGAGATTGACTGAGGATCTTAACAAGGAAGGAAGTAAAATCAGATGTGGAAGTTTAGGTGTTGATTCTAAGGATAGTAGATCTGGTTCAAGAAAGGAGTCTCGGCTGAAGGAGAGAGGCTCCATTAATGATAATATAACAAGGAAAAAAAGAAGGAGCTTAGAGAAAACAAGGTGTTACTGGAAAAATTATTGGAAGATTTTGAACATTTCCAAAAGGAGGTAAGGGAGCAACTAGCCATGTTAGATAATTACTTGGGAAGAAATCGGGAAGAACCCTTAGGTATGAATATGGAAGGCCAAGAAGATCCCAATCAAGATGAGGTCGTTTCTCGAGTAATGAATGAGGCCAACCAAGTTTGTAGTGCAGATTCAAAATTGCCCTTAGAACTAAACACGACATGTGACATTATGGGTATATCAACAGAGATAAAGGGACATAACGAAGAAGAAGATGAACTTGAAAGACAATAGATAATAAAGCATATTATGGAGTTAATGGAAGGAAAAGAAATGGAGGTAGATAATTTGATCTCATGTTCAACGTTGGATGTGTCACAGTTTTCGCTTGATAAGGGTTGTTTAACTATTGTTCTACCTGTTTGATTAAACTCAAAATGATCAAGAATTTTGCCCCCAGCTAGGTGCAGGATTTTGCTCCAAGCCTAGAAACAAGGTCGTTATGATATACTCAATGATCCAAACCATGGCAAGTGATTAGTTGGGATGCCTGTGTATGTACAAAGGCTTCATGATGGATATGGACAACGACGATGGAAAATGAATGCAAGCGGAAAGATGCATGAACTAATAGATGGAAAAGCTAGCGGACAGATAGCGCCTGTTTGCCAGGTTTTCACCATCTGTTTTTATTGCACTTTTTATCATATTTGATTTTTTTTTGGATTTTCTACTTTTTCACTTTCTTTCTTTTTTTTTGTTGCTTTTTCAGACATTAAATTTCTTCAGATGCATGCTATTGATGGGTTCATCGAGCTGATCTTCGTCCTGTGTTGATAGTTGATATGCTCCTGATCCAAATATTTTTGTGACCACAAACAGACCTAACCAGTTTGGTTCAAAGTTTCCTTTCTTTTCTCAATCTGCCTGGTTGCGTGGATTTTCCTTTAGTACCAGTTCTCCTACTTGAAATGTTTGTGGTTTGACCTTGTGATTATAACTTCAGCACATTCTTTGCTGATATACCTTTAAATGATCAAAGTCATTTTGTCTTCGTTCATGGATTAATTCTAACTCTTGTAATCTAGATACTCATTGTTCTTCATATGGGGATGAGACCTTTTAATGATACTCGCAGAGAAGGTATCTCTAGTTTTATTGGCAGTATTGCTTCTGGTCCATAAACAAGAGAGAAAAGTGTGGCACTTGTTGGTGTGCAGATACTAGTACAGTAGGCCCATAGAGTAGGGTTTAATTGAATATGCTAATCTCTTCCAGCATCATTCACTGTCTTTTTGAGGATTTTCAAAATAGTTTTGTTTTATGCTTCTTCTTGCCCATTTTCCTGCAAATAGTAGGGTGTGGAGAATCGGTGTTGGATCTTGAATTTCTCAAACAACTCTTGTACATCCTGATTCTTGAACGGTCTCCCCTTATCAGTGATAATGGTCATTGGTATTTCATAGCGACGGATGATGTAATTCAAGATAAATGTAGCAATTTGTATTCCTGTGATATTTGAGAGAGGTACTGCCTCTATCCATTTTGTGAAATATTATGTAGCTACAAGGATGAATTTGTGACCATTAGATGGAGAAGGATTTATCTTTCCTACTAAATCAAGACCCCATTGATAGAAAGGTCAAGATGTTGCTAAAACATGAAGTTCTGGTGTTGATGCACGAATCAAATTCCCATGGATCTGACATTGTTTGCATGTTCTAGCTATCTGAAAAGAATCTCATTCCATAGTCGGCCAATAATAGCCCAAGCGTATGAGTTTTTTCGAAAGGGTAAGACCACTTGAATTAGTGCCACAAATGTCGTTATGGCCTTCATGTAAGGCCTTCTTAGATTCTTCTTGTTCGAGACATCTTAAAAGAGTACCATCTAGACCTCATTTAAATAGGGTATCTGCGACAAGAGTAAAATGGGAGGATTGACGAATAAAGTTTCTCTTTTGATTTTTCGATAAGTCAGGAGGTAAGGTGTTATATTTCAAGTATGTGTAAGTTTTTCCATAATGGGAGGAATCATGCCCAACAAGTTGACAGATAGTTTGGGAATCGGGATAATTATGAGCAGGGTAAAACAACTCTTCCACCAGGAATTCATAATGTTGTTGATTTTCCTGTGTCTGAAGGAGAGAAGCAAGTCTAGCCATGGCATCTGTTGCTTTGTTGTCATTCCTTGGAATCTGCTGAAAAGTTATTTCTACAAAGTATTTCTTGATATCATAAACCATCTTTTTATAAGGCATTAATTTTTCATCCTTTGTTTGATAATCATCATTAATTTGATTGATGATGAGCTGAGAGTCTCCAAAGACTTGAAGTTGTGTAATGTTCTATTATATAGCCATTTTGATACCTGTTACCAAAGCTTCATACTCTGTTGTGTTGTTGGTGCATGAAAATCTTAATCTGTATGCTTTTGGAATTGTATGACCTTGTGGTGTGATGAATAGAATGCCTGCTCCTGATCCATGTTGTGTTCCATTATCGACGCTTTCTCTTGGACTGATATTCGGGTGATGTATTTTAAGATATGGATCAAACCCTGGAGTGTCTGTATATGACTAGGTAAAATTGATTTTCCATCTTTTGAAGGGTTCCAAATATTGTTGCCTTGCTAGTCCTGGTAGAGAGATTGTTGGACGTAGATCAATTGTGCCAATGTTAACTGTCTTTGCTGGTTCTATAAGGATAGATAACTTCTCTTGATAAAATGCAAGTAAGGTGTCAAATCTCCCATCTTCTGGTGCCTCGAGGAGGTTTTCACCATTATATGCGTCCTTTATTTTTACTTTTTCTCGATCTAATGTTGCCAATAAATGGTTTTCAACATTATACCTAATATTGTTTTCTTTATTTTCACTTTTGCGACTAGGAGATTTAATACCCACTTGACTTGAAGATACGTTAGCGGAATCCCTAGTGAAAGTTGTTGCGGGTTTTATTTTATCGATATATAAGGATATGGCTTGGTCATTCGATAAGGTATCAATGGAAGTATGTCCTTCATTTTCCCAGTCCATAGGTTCGGGAGGGATTAAGGATAAAGGATCCTCGTGTTGAATTATGTCAAAGATATTAGGGGTCATGATAGAGATGTCAGAGCTTTCAATATGTTATTGTAAGAGTTAGGATGGATTGTCCTTTCATTTCACAAATAAGCTCGTATGAGCCAGAAAAGGAACTCGTACGAGATTTTGATTCCAACCCAACCAGAAATGAAGATTTGATGATGCTTGAGAGGCCAAAAATCAGATTTTCGGCCCCTTGGTGGGCGCCAAAATGTCATGCCTGTGAAGTGTGATACCTGTAGCTGCAACACAAAACACGCAATAGATCATGACAATCATGGTTAGCAAATTTAAAACAAAGAAAGATAAAACCATAGAAAAGCGATCTATCCCCTCCTAAGAGATGCGAGTGTGGATTTGCTCTTAGATCTAGATAAGAAAATTCCAGTGACTTGATTACACCTAGATGGAGGATTTGAAATGATAATGATGCAATTAAGCTAGAAAAGAGAATGATTAAGCTGCATGATTCAACAATTATGGTAGAAAATAATCAAATTAAGCTAGATCTAAGATGCAGTTGCCTATAATAACAATGCTCAAATGATATTCTAAGAGATATATGCCTATAGTAACAATGCATAAGATGCAAATGAGATGGGATGATTATTGCTCCAAAATAGGGGATATTTATAGGATTTACAAGGCCAGGGGTGAGGTGGCAGGAATCAACGGTCAAGATTGAGTTTGAAGATATCAATGGTGAAATTGGAGGAGGTTGGAAAAGAGGTTGGTGGAAAGGGAACATTTGTTATCTCTATGGTGACAAGTGTCAAGAAGCTTTGCTCATGAGAGGGCAAGTGTCTAAGGAAAGGGGACATGTGGCCCAAGAATGCCATGTGTCTCAAAGGGAAGAGTATCCACACTATAGGAGGTTAGGATAAGGAGGTTAGGATGTGAAAGCTAAGGTAGGTTTAATTAAACCCATGGTTAGATAGAATGGGTTAGGATAAGGAGTGGTTAGGTTAGGTGGTTAGAAGTTAGGAGGCATGTGGGTAATTTGAATTTAAAAATTCAAATAATAGGAAAAGACTAATTAACTTTCAACAACTCATAAATTGATTTGTTTTAATTAATTAGAAGATTAGAAGAAATGAATTTAAATGGAGAGGGATTAATTAATTTGAATTAATCAAAGGGGATTATTGAAATGAACCTTTTAAATAAATCCTTAGATTTATTAATAAGTAGATGAGTGGAAGAATTTAATCAAATTGTTTAATGAATTCAATTAAATTAGGGAGGGGGATTAATTAAATAATTGTTTATTCAATTAATTATCTTCAGACCATTTGTAGGTGTATACAATTAGCAATAATAATGAAGGAAAACTAAGAGGGGGGGTGAATCTGTTTTCACCAGATCTACAAACTTAATCACAAATATAAATATAATAAATTGCAACAATAACGGAGATAAGCAAATTGATAACAGAACACCAAAATTTTGATGTGGAAAACTTGATTAAGTGAAAAATGATGATGGGAACCTACCCACAATAAGATGATACTCTGCAGTAGTATGTGTAAATATTACAATGGGGAATGCACATGCATTCAGGAACACTGCCTAGAGATCACTGCTCAAAAGCTATTGACCCGGAAGGCTACAACCCTCAAGGAAGTCTCACTAACTTACAACGAGATTCAGACTACAATCTGGAAGGAATGAATTGCAATGATAGCATCTCCAAATGCCTGATGACAGTTTCAGTTAAGCACAATTGTCTGCTCTACAACACCAATCTTTGCTTAATACACCACATTGAAATATGAATTCTTGTTTGCACATATACCACTCCCTCATAAGGCAGACACAACCTTGACGCCTAAATTACATGACAATATCACCTATTTATACAATTCATCAACCTTGACAGCAAGGTCAGCTAAACCCTTAACTCATAATTACAAAATTACATCACACGATACAAAGATCGACCATCAGACCAATAAAATGATACACATGACATAACATGGACCTAAATCAAATCTCCAAACATGCAGCACCATCAGAAATCACACCAAAACCAACCGCAACACGTTACATCACTAGGAAAATCGCATAACACGAAGAACATCACCTGTTCAGCAAGATCACCAACAACTCACACAACAATCAATGTGGATCATAAAAAAAAATAAGACACAATTAGGAAACACTAGCAAGCACATTAGAATCATCAAAGACAGCTGCACCAAGACCACTTATCAAATCTTCATCTGTCAATGTCTAAAACTCAAGAACACTCAAGCAACAACAACTGTCATGAAGAAAGATAATTTGTGGAGCACCAAATCACAAACCATCTGAAATGAAGATACACAAGACCATCCCTAACAATATCCCAAAGACTCGGCTCAAGATTTGATCACATCAGAATATACCGGAGGAAATACTGAACTCTGTAAAGCATTGATCAGAAAAACAAAATGTAAACAGGATCATATGCTATGATCAATTAAGCTTCCTGGATCACCAAAATCAATACAAAAGAATATAATGATACTAGAAATACTCCATACACCAAACCAAAATCCCAATAAACCAAATTACAAGCATTGAAGCAATAAATTACACTAATATGTTAACATCAACGACAACAACATATCCTAGCAGTAGCCATGTCCAACAATCTCCTCCATTAGCATCGATGACAACATATGAATGTGAAAAAAAATTAATGCAAAGAAAGAAAAACATCTCCAATAGACTCCCCCTAAGATCAAGCAGATAAAACATTTTTTCACATGCTTCTCTCCCCCTTTGACAACAATGCCAAAGATCTCAAAGTAGAAAACCAAACTCTCCCCCTTTGATAAACAAGTCATGATTCTCTCACCTATAAATGAATAACCAATCCAACAGACCACTTCGCTAGAGGAGCAACACCAACTCATCAAACCATATAAAATGAATAAGACTGTGAAGTCCACTAGATTGATACAACTCAATGCATCTAGTTCTCATCAGTAGGGGAGGGTACCCCTAACTTGTTTCTCAAACAAACAAATGTATTTGCAAGCAAAGGCTTAATGAAAATATCATCAATTTTTTCCTTTGTAGACACATATTATAGCTTCACTTCTTCTTCACTAACTATTTCTCTCAAGTAATGATATTTGATTGACACATGTTTAGCTTTTGAATGTTGCACCGGATTCTTTGGCATGTTAATAGCACTGGAATTATCACAGTATATGGCAATAGGCTTATCATAGATAACTTTGATATCCTTCAACATTTTCTTCATCCAAACTACCTGAGTGCAGCTACCAGTAGCAGCAATGTACTCAGCTTCAACAATAGATAAAGATATTGAATCTTGTCTCTTACTAGCCCATGAAACCAATTTCTTACCCAAAAAGAAAGCACCACCGGAGGTACTCTTCTGGTCATCAATGTCACTAGCCCAATCAACATCAATCTAGGCACATAACATGAAATTAACATTCCTCATATACCACAAACCATAATCCATAGTTCCCTTCAAGTATCTAAATATTCTTTTTACAACAGTGACATGACTCTTTTTCGAATCAGCTTGATATCTAGCAGTCATGCACACAGCATGCATAATGTTTGGCCTAGTCTAAGTAAGATATAGCAGTCCACCAACCATATATATGTACAAAATTTGATTAGCTTTCAAATATTCATCATTCCCAAACAATTTGCAGCCAGTCACCATAGTAGTTCCAACCAGTTTGGAGTCATCTAACCCGAACTTCTTCAACAATTCCTTCACATATTTAGTTTGAGATATGAAAACACCTTTTCCAAACTGTGAAATCTGCAAACCTAAAAAAAAATCATCTCTCCTATCATAGACATCTCAAATTCTTTTGGCATGTCACCGACAAACTTCATACTCAAGTCATCATCTCCTCCAAAGATAATATCATCAACAAAGACTTCAACAATAAAGATTTTATCATTCTCAATCTTAAAATATAGATTATTATCAACAATCCCTTTATTAAATCCTAATTTCAACAAGTACTTATCCAATCTAGCATATCAGGCTCTAGGGGCTTGTTTCAATTCATAAAGAGATTTCTTTAGTTTACATACCATGTCTCCATCATCTGATAATGAAAATCCATCAGGTTGCTCAATTTAGACTTCTTCCTTAAGATCACCATTTAGAAAAGTTGACTTGACATCCATATGATACACTTTGAAATATTTATAAGCAACATATGCAAGCAACAGTCTAACAGCTTCAAGTCTGGCTTTCGAAGCAAAAGTCTCCTCACAATCCCTTCTTTTTGTGAATACCCTTTGCATACTAATCTTGCTTGTTTCTGACAACTTCACCAACTTCATTCAATTTATTCCAGAATACCCATTTAGTACCAATAACATTCTTATTTTTACATCTAGGCACAAGCTCCTATGTGTTATTATTTTCAATTTGATTTAACTCTTCTTCCATGGCTCTCGTCCAAACATCTTTAGGTTCAATTTTAGAAATCAAACATACATCTTCAACAACTAGCCTTCTTCTAGTCATTACATCTTTATTTTTATCTCCAATAATCTGAATGATTCAATCTTACATACCTCGGAATCTTCTGATTGTTCTGATTTTTCAGTTCCCTTCACCTCTCCATCGGTAGCAACAACATTCGAATTAACTGTCTCTACCAGACCATTCTGCTTCAATTCTTCAGTCTAGATAGAATTTAGAATAATGTGTTGACCATCATCATATCCTCAAGCTCTGATTTCTTTTTCAAAGGTTCTCATCCACCTTCACATTTGCACTTTCTACTATCTTTCGCAGTCTCTTACTGTAGCACCAGTAGGCTTTTCTCTTTGTTGAATATCCCAAGAAAATTCCTTCATCACTTCTTGCATCAAACTTTCCTATGTCATCATCTCTCTTGATATAACATTTGCTACCAAATATTTTTAAATATCTCATAGTAGGTGTAGCATAGGAAATAGGAAATCATCACAAACAATATAAACATACTAATCATTAGCTCAATCACGAAAGCACATTGCAACGATCTATCCTAAACACATTCAATAGAGACATAAAAATTGAAACATTCAAAAGTAAATACTATGCAAACCATATGCAAATCTGAATGCTTCCTTCATGCGGCTCCATTGTTCTTCTTTCCTCTTCAAATAGTTTGGTTGTGGATCTCACCTACAAGTGCACACACATGATTGAAAGCAAGTAGGTAAGAAAATTGCTCAAAAGTACTCGAAGCGTGTTTGATTAGAAATTCGATAATCTGATTAGGGGTTTGATTAAAGAAACTCATCCAATTTATAGATAAATTGGAGAAATGATCAAATTAGCATGATAATGATTCGAATGGAAATTCAAATCAAGAATAGCAAAATTATGACATGTGTATGACAAATTGCTATGCAAGGATTTATGACAATTTATGACAAATTGCTATGCAAGGATTTATGACAATTTATGACAAATTGCTATGCAAGGATTGATTGATTGTCAATTATGACAAATTATGACAAATTTCTATGTCATTTCCATGAATTTAGGAGAGAAATAGGAGGAAATTGAAATTAGGAATTAGAAAATTAAGAAATTAGAGAATTAAGAATTTGGGAATTAAGAAATTAATGGAAATTAGAAATTAGGTAAATTAATTAATAATTTATCATTTATTAATTAATTCACAAAGAGGAATAATTAGCCAATTAAATGAACATTTAATTGTGACAAGAAAACTTAGGATAAATAAATAATTTATTAATCCTAAAGGGAGAAATGACAAACAAGGTTAAATGATTAAATCACGAAACCTTAGAAGATGAATTAGGCCTTGATGAAAGATAATTGACTCGATCATGATTCTAATTAACAAAGGACCAATGTGATAAATGATTTGATTGAGAAAATGTGCCAATTGATGAGGAACAATGACAAATTGATCCAAATTGACATAATTGAGACAGACAACAATCGATGACAAATTGATCGCAAAATGACAAAATTGACAAGAGGACAAGGATCAATGACAAAATAGATTGCAAAACGACAATATTGAAAATGACCACGATCAATGACAAATCGATCGCAAAATGACAAGATCGAACATGACAACGATTGATGACAAATCGATCGTTAAAACGACAAGATTGAAAATGATAAGGATTGATGACAAAACGACAAGATTGATAAGAGGACAAAACCCTAATTAGGATTGACAATGTCCAAAATAATGACAAATGAGCACGCACATTGATGCGATAGGATAAGATCGATTAAAATCATGATTGGAGAGTGTTGTTGACAAGACCAATTTTGAAGGCGAGATGAATGAAGAATGTAGAAGAATGACTTGATGTTCGCAAATGATAAAAACCAAGTGCGTGACATAGGAGAAATGTTAATGCGACGCAAAAACCTAAAATGAGGCAATGCGCAAATGTTAAAGTATGATTCCGCAAGCGTTGACCATTTTTAGGTGTCTACAGTAGGAACATGACCAAACCATAGCTTATAAGGAGTCTTACTAGTATCACCTTTAATATGAACTCGGTTGAATATGTAAATAACAGTGCTAATAGCTTCTCTCCAATAGATCTTCAGAACATTCGCTTCAATCAACATAGTCCTTGCAGCATCCAAAATAGTCTTGTTCTTCCTTTCAACAACACCATTTTGTTGAGGGGGTTCTAGGAGCAGATAATTGTCTTCTAATCCCATGCTTCTCACATAATGAATTAAACTCACTGGAACAAAATTATCCTCCCCTGTCAGATCTCAGACATTTCACCTTCAATTCTAACTTGGTCTTAACCTTTGCTTTGAATATCTTGAACTTGTCTAATGCTTCAAATTTCTCCTTCAAAAAGACAACCCACATCATCCCAGAATAATCATCAATTAGAAACATAAAATATATGTATCCCTGCACACTTCTAACATTTGTAGGTCCACATAGGTCAGTATGCACAAGATCTAGCAATCCATTAGATGTATATTGTTTTCTTACCCAGTTGACATTCTTTACATACCGGATTAGCAGACTTAACAATCTTAGGCAAATCTCTAACGGCTTGAGTAGAACTGATCTTAATCATTGAATCAAAATTAACATGACACATTCTCCTATGCCACAACCATCTTTCATCAATTTGAGAAATCAAGCAACTTTTCTCACCGACATTCAAATGAAAAATATTACCTTCAGTCTTAGTTCCAGATGTAATATCTATACCAGAGGCATTTAGGATCTTGAATTTACCATTCTTGAATTGTAATTCATAACCTTTATCAACCATATGTCCAACACTTAAAACATTATGATTAAAACCTTCAACATACAAGACATCATCAGTGTTATGCTTACCATCAAAAGAAATAGAACCTCTACCGTAGATCGCACAGGCTTTGTCATCTCCAAATCTTACTATTCCACCATCATAACTTTCCATACTCACAAATTTGCTTTTATCACCGATCATATGATGTGAACAACTGCTATCAATTACCCATTAATCGCTTTCTTCAACTTTAGTAGCTAAAGCTTTCTCCTCAATAATGCAGCTTGTGGAATCAACGGGTGCCAGTCTATCTTCTTTGATAGCAATAAATATAACTTCATCTCCTTCTGATTCTTCATCTGTAACACCTTTATCAATAGAATAATAGTAGTTCTTTTGATGCTTATACTTCCGATTAGACTTGTAAGGCTTATCATACTTCTCATGTCTATAATTTCTATCATGTTTATCAAATTTATCATGCCTATCATACTTAGCCATTCTCTCCAAGCATCTAGAAGCAAAATGCCCTATCTTAATACAAAAGAAACATTTCAAAGGCAATTTTCCATCATACTTACCAACTCCCTTAAGTAATATGCAGGCAATCAATGCTTCAAGCTCATCCAGTTCTCTTTCTTGCTCTTTCATCTCTCTCCTTTATGTTTCATATCTAGATATTCTGCATTCATCAAGATCATACTTCTGCTTTCTGGATACAAATGCTCTAAATGTTGTCTCAGACTTTCCATGTGATTCACCAAATTCACTCAGCTCAAATGCAACAATCTTTCCAACCAACATATCTCTTGTTATTGTAGTCACACTCTATATCTCATCAATATTAGCTACCTTATGTTTATAAGCGGGTGGTAGAGATCTCAAATCCTTAGCTACAATTTCATCTTCTTCAAGGGTTCCTCTGACACATCTGATACCTAGGACAAGGTCATTCACCTTAGCCATAAAGGTATTTATGTTCTCATCTTCTCCCATCTTTAGCATCACATATTTTCCTTTCAAGCTCTACAACTTAGCAAATTTCACTTGTTTATCTCCTTCATACAAGGTCTCAAGCTTCTCTTAGATCTCATGTACGATCTGAATTCCTATGTCATCTCTGAATTAGTTAGGGCACTCAACAATGCTTCCTTTTCTCTAATGTTATGTTCAACTTCCTTGATCTTGTAAGCAATAACCGGTCCATTTGGAGGAGCAGAACAAACATTCTTTGTAATTTTCTAGTAGTCTTCTACAAGACATCTCAAGTGCACTTCCATTTAGCATAGTTACTTCCATCAAATCTTGCACTTTCCTTCTTAAAGATAACACCTCCAGTTCTAGTTGCCATCTTGGATCTCCCCAAGCAGTTAAGCTTCTTTAAGAGGATCTAGCTCTAATACCAATTGTTAGCAATAATAATGAAGGAAAACTAAGAGGGGGGGTGAATCAGTTTTCACTGGATCTACAAAATTAATCACAAATACAAATATGATAAACTCAGCCAATAACAAAGATAAGAAAATTGATAACACAACACACAACACCAAGATTTTGACATGAAAAGCCCAGTTAAGGGAAAAACCACGGTGAGAACCTACCCACAATAAGATGATACTCTGCAGTAGTATGTGTAAATATTATAATGGGGATTGCACATGCATTCAGGCACAGTGCCTAGAGCTCACTGTTCAAAATATATTGACCCGAAAGGCTACAATCCTCAAGGAAGTCTCAATGACTTACAACAAGATTCAGACTACAATTCAAAAGGAATGAACTGCAATAATAACATTCCAAATGCCTGATGACAGTTCCAATTAAGCACAATTGTTTGCTCTGCAACACTAATCTCTACTCAATACACCACACTAAAAGATGAATTCTTGTTCACACATATACCACTCTTTAATAAGGCAGACACAACCTCAACGCCTAAATTACATGACAATATCACCTATTTATACAATTCATCAACCTTGATAGCAAGGTCGGCTAAACCCTCAACTCATAATTATAAAATTACATCACATGATACAAAATCGACCACCAAACCAATACATTGATATAAATGATATAACATGGACCTAAATCAAATCTCCAAACACATAGCACCACTAGAAATCATGTCAAAACCAACCGCAACACGCTACATCATCAAGAAAATTGCATAACACGAAGAACATCACCGGTTCAACAAAATCACCAGCAACTCACACAATGATAAATGTGGATCATAAAAAAATAGGACACAATTAGGAAACACAAGAAAGCACGTTAGAATCATCAGAGACAATTGTACCAATGCCACTTATCAAATCTTTATATGTCAACATTTGAAACTCAAGAACACTCAAACAACAACAACTGTCATAAAGAAAGATAACTTGCAGAGTACCAAATCATGAACCATCTAAAATGAAGATACATAAGACCATCCCTAACAATCTCTCAAAGACTCGGCTCAATATATGATCACACCGAAATATACCAGAGGAAATACTAAACTCTACAAAGCATTGATCAAGAAAACAAACTCCAAACCAGATCATACACTATGATTAATTAAGCTTCCCAGATCACCAAAACCAATACAAAAGAATATAATGATACTAGAAATACTCCATACACCAAACAAAAATCCCAATAAACCAATCTGCAAGCATCAAAGCAATAAATCACAGGATTATCTTAACATCAATGACAACTGTTAGCAATAACAAAGAGGGAAGACTGAGAGGGGGGGTGAATTTGTCTTCACCAGAATATAAAACTTCAAGCACAACAATAGATCTAACAAAGTGCAACAATAAACAAATAAGAAAATTAACATTACAACACACAACACCAAGATTTTGACATGGAAAACTCAGTTAAGGAAAAAACCACGGTGGTAACCTACCCACAGTAAGATGATACTTTGCAGTAGTATGAGTAATTATTGCAATGAGGAATGCACGTGCATTCAGGCACACTGCCTAGAGCTCACTGCTCAAAAATTATTTTCCTGGAAGGCTACAACCCTTAGGGAAGTCTCATTGACTTACAACAAGCTTCAAGCTACAATTCGAAGAAATGAACTACAATAAGAGCATCTACAAATTCCTGATGATAGTTGCCGTTAAGCATAGATGTATGCCCAATGACACCAATCTCACCTCAAACTAAACACTGAAGGATAAATCACTTGTTCACACATTAACCTCTCTCTGATAATGTAGACACAACATCAACACCCAAATTACATGAATATATCACCTATATATACAAATCATCAACCTTGAAAACAAGGTCGGCTAAACCCTAACCCTCAACTCACAATTACAAAATTACAACACATGATACAAAGATTGACCACCAGTCTAATATAATTATTTACATATCATAACATAGACCTAATTCAAATTCCCAAATAATCAACTCCACCCAAAATCCTTCCAAGATCAACCGCATCATGCTACGTCACCAAAAATACTACCTAACACAAAGATAATCATCGGTTCATAGAAATAACCAAAAACTCACACAATGATCAATGCAGATCGCTAAAAAAAATAGGAAACAACTAGAAAACACCAATAAGCACATTAGAATCATTCAAAATAGTGGCACCAATACCACTTTTGAAATCTTCATCTGTCAACGTCTAGAAACTCAAGAACACAACCAATCAACAACTATCGTGAAGAAAGATAACTTGTGGGGCCTCAAATCATGAAACATATGAAATGAAGATACACAAGACCATCCCAAACAATATCCCAAAGACTCAGTACAAAATCTGATCACACCGAAATATACCGGAGGAAATACCGACGAAGTTCGGTAAAACAAAACTACAAAAACTGGATCATAAGATCTTCCCAAATACACCAGATCAAATCATAGGAATATGTTGACATCAATGACAACAACATATCTTAGCAACAACAATGAACAACCATATCCAACAATCTCCCCCTTTGGCGTTGATGACAACATATGAATGTGAAAAAGAGTCAATGCAAATAAAGAAGATATTGCCAGCAAAATCCCCCTAAGATCAAGACAAATAAAGCAAATTTTCACATGATCTTTCTCCCCCTTTGACAACAATGCCAAAGATTTCAAAATAGACAACCAAACTCTCTCAAAAATAGAAACATGGATCTCTCTCCCCCTAGGACACACAACCAAGTCAACAGACTACTCTTGCAGAGGAGCAACACCAACTCATCAATCCAGATAAAAGGATAAGGCTCTATAATCCACTAGATCGATGCAACTCAATGAATCTAGTTCCCATCAGGAGGGGTGGATACCCCTAAATTATCTCTCAAATAGACAAATGTATCTGCAGGCAAAGGCTTAGTAAAAATATCAATAATTTATTCCTTTGTAGATACATACTCCATCCTCACCTTCTCTTCACTGACTTGCTCTCTCAAGTAATGATATTTGATTGATATATTCTTGGTCTTTGAATGTTGCACTGGATTCTTTGACATGCTTATAGCACTGGAATTATCATAGTAAATGACAGTAGGCTCGTCATGAATAACTTTGATATCTTCCAAATTTGCTTCATCCAAACCACCTGAGCGCAATTACTAACATCAATAATTTATTTAGCTTTAACAATATATAAATATATTGAATCTTGTTTCTTGCCCATGAAACCAATTTATTTCCCAAAAAGAATGCTCCACCGGTAGTGCTCTTTTGGTCATCAACATCACTGACCCAATCTGCATCAGTGTAGGCACACAACATGAAATCATCATTCTTCAGATACCATAAACCATAATCCACAGTTCCCTTCAGATATCTGAATATCCTCTTAACAACAGTGACATGACTCTCCTTCAGATCAACTTGATATCTAGCAGCCATACACACAACATGCATAATGTCAGGCCTAATCTAACTAAGATATAGCAGTCCACCAACCATAGATCTATACAAACTTTGATTAGCTTTCAGAGATTCATCTTTTTTACACAATTTACAACCAGTCACCATAAGAGTTCCAACCGGTTTGGAGTCATTTAACCCAAACTTCTTTAGCAATTCCTTCACATACTTTGTTTGAGATATGAATATACCTTTTCATGTCTATGCAATCTACAAACCTAAGAAGAATTTCATCTCACCACTCATAGACATCTCAAATTCTTTATGCATATCACCGACAAAATTCATGCTCAAGTCATCATCAATAAAGACTTTGACAATCGGGATGTTATCATTTTCTATCTTGAGATACAGATTACTGTCAACAACACCTTTAGTAAATCCCAATTTCAATAAATATTTGTCTAATCTAGCACATTGGGCTTTGGGGGCTTGTTTCAATCCATAAAGAGCTTTCTTCAACTTACATACCATGTCTCCATCATCTGACAGTGAAAATTCATCAGTTTTCTCAATGTAAGCCTCTTCCTCTAGATCACCATTCAAAAAGGTTGATTTGACATCAATCTGATATACCTTGAAATCTTTATAAGTAGCATAAGAAAGCAACAATCTAATAGCTTCAAGTCTGGCAACTAGAGCAAAAGTATCCTCATAATCAATTCCTTCTTGTTGTGAATATCCTTTGCAGACGAGTTTAGCTTTATTTTTGAATACCCATTTAGTACCAATAACATTCATATCCTTAGGTTCAGGCACAAGTTCCCAAGTATTATTCTTTTCAATCTGATCTAGCTCTTCTTCCATAACTCATCCAATTTTCATATTTACAAGCTTCAACAACATCTTTAGGTTTGACTTTAGAAATAAAACATACTTCTTCAACAACTAACATTCTTCTAGTCATCATGCCTTTATTCTTATCACCAATAATCTAATTTTTAGAATGATTCAATCTTACATGCCTCAGATTTTTCTGTTGTTCCAATTCCCTAGTTCTTGTACTTCCTCACCGACATTAGCAACATATGGGTTAACAGTCTCTACCAGATCATTCTACTTAGGCTCTTCAGGCTAAGCAGGAGCTAAAACAACATGTTGACCATCATCATAACTGCATGCTCAAATTTCCTTCCCAAGGTTCTCATCCACCTTCACATTTGCACTCTCCACAATCTTTCTCAATCTCTTATCATAACATCGATAGGCCTTTCTCTTAATTGAATATCTGAAGAAGATACCTTCATCACTTCTAGCATCAAACTTTCCTATATCCTCATTTCTCTTGATATGACATTTGCTACCAAATACTCTGAAATATCTCACAGTAGGAACATGACCAAACAAAAGCTCATAAGGGGTCTTACCGATATCACTTTTGATGTGAACTTTGTTGAATATGTAAATGACAGTGTTAACAACTTCTCTCTAGTAGATCTTTGGAACATTTCCTTCAATAAACATAGTCCTTGCAACATCCAAAACAATTATGTTCTTCCTCTCAATGAATCCATTCTGTTGTGGGATTCTAGGGGTAGATAATTTTCTTCTAATTCCATGCATCTCACATAATGAATTGAACTCACTGGAACAAAATTATCCACCTCTATCAGATCTCAGACACTTCAGATTCAATCCAGACTTAGTCTCCACCTTAGCTTTGAATGTATTAAATTTGTCAAATGCTTTGTTTTCTCCATCAAAAAGACAACCCATATCATCCTAGAATAATCATCAATTAGCAACATAAAATATCTATCACCCTGCACACTTCTAACACTTGTAGGTCCACATAGGTCAGTATACACAAGATCTATCAGTCCATCAGATGTATATTATTTACTCTTGAAATAATTTTTTGTTTTCTTACCCAACTGACGTTCCTTACATATAGGATTAGCAGGCTTAACAATCTTAGGAAGATCTCTAACATCTTGTGTAGAACAGATCTTAATCATTGAATCAAAGTTTACATGACACATTCTCCTATGCCACAACCAACTCTAATATATCTTAGCAATCAAACAACTTTTTTCACCAACATTCAAATAAAAAATGTTACCTTCAATCTCAGTTCCAGATGCAATCTCTATACCATAGGCATTTAAGATATTGCATTTACCATCCTTGAATTGTAGATCATAGCCCTTATCAACCATCTCTCCAACACTCAAAAGATTATGCTTCAAACCTTCAACATACAAGATATCATCAGTGTTATACTTACCATCAAAAGAAATAGAACCTCTCCCATAGATTACATAGGCTTTGTCATCTCCAAATCTAACTATTCCACCATCATACCTTTCCATGCTTACAAATTATTTTATCGCCGGTCATATGATGTGAACAACTGTTGTCAATCACCCATTCATCTTTTTCTTCTACCTCAGCAGCCAAAGCTTTCTCCTCAACAAAACATCTAGTGGAATCAATAGGTATAGGTCCATCTTCCTTAATGGCAAGGAATACAACTTCATCTCCTTCTGATTCATCATCTATAACACCTTCATCTACAACATAATAGCAGTTCTTCCAGTTAGACTTATAAGGCTTATTATGCTTCGCATGCTTCTCATATCTATCATTCCTATCATGCTTAGCAAACTTATCATGTTTGTCATACTTAGCCATTCTCTCCAGGCATCTAGAAGCAAAATGTCCTATCTTATTACAAGATAAACATTTCAAAGGCAACTTTCCATCATACTTACCAGCACCTTTAGGCACTCTTTGGGCAATCAATGCTTCAAACTTATCAAACTCTCTCTCTCTCTCTCTCTCTCTCTCTCTCTCTCTCTCTCTCTCTCTCATCTGGATATTTTGCACTTATCAGGATCATACTTCTGCTTACCAGATACAGATGTAGATGCTCTAAATGTTATCTCTGACTTTCCATGTGATTCTCCAAATTCGCTCAGCTCAAAAGAAACAAGCTTTCCAACCAACACATCTTGTGTCACTGTAGTCACACTCTGGATCTAATCAATAGAAACAACCTTATGTTTATAAGCAAGAGGCAAAGATCTCAGCACATCTGATACCTAGGACAAGATCATTCTCCTTAGCCATAAAAGAGTGTATGTTCTCATCATCTCCCATATTCAATGTCTCATACTTTCCTTTCAAACTCCACAACTTAGCAACTTTCACTTATTTATCTCCTTCATACCGAATCTCAAGATTCTCCTAAATCTCATGTATGGTTTGAAGTCCCATAACATTTGTCATCTCTAAATCAATCAGGGCACTGAGCAATTCTTTCTTCTCTCTAATATTATATTTTTCTTCCTTAACCTCATCCAGAGTATATGGTCCATTATGAGGAACAACATAGGGATTCTATGTAATCTTCTAGTAATCTTCTCCAAGACGTTTCAAGTGAACTTCCATCCGGTTCTTCCATATAGTATAGTTGCTTTCATCAAACCTCAGACTATCCTCATTAAAGAGAATACCTTGAGCTGCCATCTCAGATCTCCTCAAGTGATTAAGCTTCTACTGAAGAATCTAGCTCTGATACCAGTTGTTAGCAACAACAAAGAGGGAAGACTGGGAGGAGGGTGAATCAGTCTTCATTGAAATATAAAACTTTAAGCACAACAACAAATCTAACAAACTGCAACAATAAACATATAAGCAAATTAACAACACAACACCAAGATTTTTGATGTGGAAAACTTGGTTAAGGAAAAATCCACTGTGGGAACCTACCCATAGTAAGATGATACTCTATAATAGTATGTGTAAATATTACAATGGGGAATGCACATGCATTTAGGCACACTGCCTAGAGCTCACTGCTCAAAAGATATTTGCCTGAAAGGCTACAACCCTCAGGGAAGTCTCACCGACTTACAACAAGCTTTAGACTACAATCCAAAAGAAGCAAACTACAATAATAGCATCTAAAAATATCTGATGACAGTTCCGGTTAAGCACATATATCTGCCCAACAACACCAATCTCACCTCAAACTCAACATCGAAGGATAAATCACTTGTTTGCACATTCACGTCTCTCTGATAATGCATACACAACATCGACACCCAAATTACAATGTGAATATGTCACCTATATATACAAATCATCAACCTTGACAACAAGGTTGGGTAAACCCTAACCCTCAACTCATAAATTGAAGGTGCTTTAGCCTTGGTCATAAATGCGATTAGAGTTTGAAAAACACATAATTGGAGACTTGATAATCTAGTGGGGAGAGCCACTGAGTTGTTGAAATACTTTGACTTGATCACTATAAACCATGCATATAGGGAAGAGAGTAAGAAAGCAAATTCCCTAGCAAATAAAGGAGTTGGTGGAGAATGGATAGAAAGCATAGGGGTAGGATGATGTAAGTAGCCCATTTCATAGATAATAGGGTAATAGCAATTCCCTAGGAGTTCTCCCACTATTTTCCATAATCCTATGAAGGGGAGAAGGTATTAAAGCTTTAGAGATATCAGTTTTTTGGGTTGGGAGAAATCCCAGCCTTTAAATACACTAGGAATTCTTCTAAGACTTTGTGAAGGAAGGTTTCATCACATTTATTTTCTGAGATCCTAGCTAGATCCAGTTCTATGCTCATATTCTCTTGCTGACAGATTAACTTGACAACTATCCTTCCTAACTATGGTTAGTCTAGGATTACAAAGGGGACATGTCAAGCTACTTTCATTAATGGAAAAAGTGGTGTTATTATGATCAGTTCAACAAAGAAGTAGTTATCACATTAGGGTCAAAAGGTGAAGTAGAAACTAGGTTATAAAGGTTGATCATTTACAATTACTAAACAATTAGATCCCAATTGAGATAGGAAGATGGGAATTAATATCACTCCTCCCTCTAAGAATTATTTAGATGTCATTCCAAAGTTGTCCTCATTAGAGGTATTGAAGGTGAAACTGTCTCGAGGACTATCCAAATTAAGTTAATTATTTAGTTATTATTCATTATACATTTATAGATTTCAACCATTCTCTCCCAAGAAACATGTAATCAAGGTTTGAAAGGAGGAAAGGTCTAAACTAAAATAGGGTAGGGGTAGACCAAAAGACTCTAAGGGTAAGAAGGGAAAAGGATGTAAGCCATCAATGAAATAGAAACAAGATTTTCATGCTTCAACAATCAGGCCAGAAATGCCAAAGCTTGAAGATTGTTGTTTCATCGATCAAAGTCTTTTAGACTTGAAAGGAAAGAAGCTTAAGGTATAGAGAGTGTAACTAGTTTCAACACAGTTTGAGGTTGCAATCCTTTCTAGTCATGGGTGTTGTAGACTATAAAATAGATATAGTTATGGGTCGTCTGCATGTTCTGCGCTTTTATTAATGTGATATAGTAGACAAGCTAGCACAACCATTGACTTATATGATCGACAAAAGGATAGCATAATAACTTGGGCTTAGATGACCAATTTTGCACTGATTGATACTATATGGAAGTTGTAAAATAATTATTAGGGCATAGGGGTGTCACTATGTTTTTCTAGGTAAACAATAGTAGCAAGTAGTACAAAACCATGTATTGTAAACTTGCTTCTAGCATTTTTATGAAAGATCGGAAAATAGTTTGTAATTAGTATCGATAAAACTAATATAAGAACTTTATGGATATCCTCTAGTCATTTTGCGTGATGATTCTTTATGTTTTCCCATGTTCATGATATGTTAAGAGAAGAATTATTTTATTCATTCTATAGAGTTTGTATATCAGATAGTGTAATGCAAATGTGGTTATTCAGTCCACTTCAAAATAGTAGTGGTTGAACGAATTTATGGTAGAAAATCTAAATAGACTGAAATTAAAAATGTATAGAAGTTTGTGAGGAATCAAATGAACTGAGGGATACACGGTCATATTCTTAGAATAGGGGAAGCATCGTTATAATCTCAACAAATTAGATTATTATCTGAGAGAATGTGGAAACAAAGGACTTATAAAGAAGGGATGATTCAGTCATCCAAACAAGTGGTCAGAGTTATTATTTTATTAGTCCGGCTTTAAGCCCTATATTTAATTAATATTAGAAAAGGGTTGAGTGATTGATTGATGAAAAGAGAATATAAATTGAATAATTAGTAAGATAATAAAGATGATGATTAAATTGTCCAAGGGGTTGAGCTTAACTGGTTAAAACACCGGGTTCTCACTGTGGAGATCCAAGTTCAATTCCCAATAGGGACATCTAAAAACTGGAATTCTAAGTTGTGACTCTTGGCCTTCCATAGGATGGGGAAGGTCTATTGTGGCTACGGCCGATTATCTATCAAAAAAAAAAAGATGATGATTAAATTAATTCTGAAGAATCAAATTAATTAGCATAATTAAATAATTATTTAGCCAATAAAGATGAATAATTAATTAATATATGATTAATGAGACATTTTTAGGTGTCTACTTTTGCCTCTCTTCGAGACAATGTCAGAACAATGTTACTTCAAAGAAAATTTTCAAGATTTCCTGTCCCAGTATGTTGCTCAAGATGGAGGTAGGATGCCCCCTCGGAAAATTGGTCAAAAAATTATGGAATTGAGACCAATTTAATGATACCATGTTAGAGACTAATAGTTGAAATATGCCAGGATATTGTTTTTACCACTTAACTCAATTAAGAAGAACTGTTAGTAAACTTTAGAAGAAATGAAATATTTGAGAGAGTTGCTGAAATTGATTTGAGAAGAGATGATTGATGAGAGGACGATCTTGAGACAAAATTAGCATGATGAGATGAGAAAATAAAATGAAAAAAATTGATGATGGATATATGAATTTTTGTGCCTTTATTCATAGAAAAATATATATTCATCATTGAGCCTTCTTCTGTAACAATGGAGCTTTGCAAACCAAGGTATAAGGAACCAAGGCATGAATATATCTCATTTCAGAAACAAACATGTTGAAAACAAGGAGTGAACCATTCATTCTAGGTGTAATACTAAGGGTCGAGGTATGTGTGATAGTCACAAGCATAGTTATCCTTCACGAGATACTTGTCGAATGAACGTACCAATCACAGACACCCATGGCACCACTTCCCCATAACTTCATTGGTTCGCACCACAAACAACAAACAAATAAAAGGATCATGCCCATCCGGACTCCTCTAGTCACTTGCAAACATCCTCGAGTAGCATAGGAACATGATCTGTCACCAAATGATAAAAGATAAAGACCAACTAGGACAAAACACAACAACCATACTGATATGTGTCTTTGTTTTGATTGCTTGATGTGATGGTCGATAATTTCTAATATCATATGTTGAGTACCTTGTTTAAGACCAATCTGTCTAATTTCGAGTGCAACCTTCTTTGTTTAAGATGATATGATGATCACTTGATATGATTGGTTGATACAATTGATTAGACAACTTGATCGGTTTGATTGCAGATGTTGATAAGGTAGTTTTATCCTTTTGCTAACTTTGTGCGAAGTGTTTGTTGGATATCTTCTTGGGTGGTTTATTCTTGTGAGACATTTTATTGCAAGTTTTATTTTTTATTTTTTTTGAATTTTTAGTTCTTTTCCAATAGCTTTTTTTATGTTTTTGTGCTTTTTGAAGGATCATATTTGAATGTTTTTGGTTGATTTTTTCAAGTTCATATTTGAATTTTTTTGCTTTTTTCAGAATCAAGTATGAATGTTTTGGTATTTTTTATTTTGGATTTGATGAAACATGACTTGCCATTAATTGATAAAGATAAGACTAACTAGGACAAAATCCAATAGCCATACTGATCTATATCATTATTTTGATTGTTTGATGATTGATAGGAATGTTTGGTTTGAGAGAGTAAATAACCCATGTAAGACAGATCTGTTTGGTTTTGATTGTACCCTTCCCTGTATAAGACATTGATTGATTGATTGATTTTGATTAATGAATTGATTAACAAGACATGTGATCAACTTGATTGTAGGCTTTGAGAGTTTGTTTGTTGTTGATTTGATTGATGGATGATCTATGCTTTCTTTGTATCCACTTAGGTGCTCGATGTGCACAGGATAATTTATTGCTTTGATTCTCATTTTTTTGTTTTTGTGATTTTTAGGGCTTTTTTAGGACATTTTGTGATTTTGGGGATTTTTTCAAGACATTTTATGATGTTTTTTTTTTGTTGGATTTTTGGATTACAAGAAAGATGTATTTGTTTGCCCCAATGTCTAGCAAGACAAGGAATATTATGAATGGATGAATTAACTAGTGGGATGGAAATGGATAGATGAAATATGGAGGTATCTTATTATGGAACATGAAGGGACATATCAAGAGCTTTTTGAAACCATGTTTATGCATTTTTCTTTTTGTCCTTAGTTTTGATCAAGATCAAGGGTGGAAAAGGGTATATGGATGGAAAAAGGGTATGGATAGCAGAAGCAAGATCATAGGTAGTAATCGGTGATGGAAGGAAGGAATGGATTTGATAAGGGATATGGACTAGAGGGTATGGATAAGGTAAAGCAAAGAGGATTCTTGATGCCTATGAAGATCATTAACCTCATCAAGATCAAAGGTGAAAAAATAAGATGGATGTGGATAGGGCGATGGATAGTGGATGAGAGACAATGGGAGATTTAGTATGAAGGATAGAGTGGATGAAACTTGTCCCCAAGTATAGAGGTATCCATTTGTTAAAAATGTGATGTGTGAGATCTTTAGAACTTATAGTGCCACCTGAATAAGTATTCTTGAGCATTTCAAAGATAAAGACCCAACCAACACTTAGAACCTTCGAAAAATTCAACTGAACATATCTAGTGACTAAGAAGCATACTCAAAAGGGAAGAAGAATCCCAAACTGGATCAACATACTTAGTCTCTCATTACCCATGTGTGTGCAAATACATTCATTCTAGCTCTTATGATCATTGTAATCTTTAGAATCCGATGTGAGTAGCTACGTGAGTTATCCTAACTTCAAAAACATCTTGGATAGAGCCTCGCTGCCAACAAGCGTCCATAGCTTCGATGAGGTTATCTTTGTAATCTCATGAAAATTATTCCATTCCCAACCAGACATCCATAGCCCTGATGGAATTACTCACATGTTCCCAAAGACAAGCATTTTGATATTGCATTTCATTGTATTTTTATTTTTCTCTTCTCCTAATAGCCACATTTGTGTGAGATACGTAAAAATCCTCTCGAGAGGACTGGGATAGACTCTTAAGTGACTCATTACTGAATGGATAGCCATTGAGTCCCCAAATTTTGACTAGACACCATTTGTTGTCACTTAGTTGTAGCTGGCCTAGAACCCATACTTGCTAATTGAAGGAATGGAAATCATATCTTGAAGTTAACCCTTCGTGTAGCCTTCATTGTGAGGTATGAAATACTTCAATTAAAAAGGTTTGCAAACCTTCAAGGAATTGAGATATAGTGTTCCCACGCCATGGTGGGGGAGCCAATGTCACTACGTCTTTGCGTATCCACTTTGTCTAAGGTATTGCTATTTATAGCGAAGGGTCTTAGTAAGAAGTATCCGCTTTCTAGCCTAGGTTGTGCATGCTTACGAGTGTTTTCATTTTGAGACCAGTTATGTTACATTTGGGTCAGTTTAGGCCCTCCCTTATCTCATACTTACTTACTTGTGTTAAAATTGGCCAATGTGTATTCTTGTTTGACATCTCTTTCCAAGAAGACAAATTTCCAATATTTTTGAATTTGACCAAATTTACCAAAAGCCCTATTCAAAACCATCATTTGATGTCTCTATCCCTGATTCAACCTCTTTGCATGTAAAACACTTTCTCCGACTATCATAACCCTTGACTGCCAAACACCATCTCAGACTGTTAGACGACATCTTCGCCTCAATTTCACCGCGTTCGCTTGAGAAAACTTATCAACTCATCTCCTTGAATGTCTATGCACCATATCCAAAAGTCTCTCAAACACCCAAAGAAGTCTATTTACCATCGAGTCAAAAAGAAGAAGCATAGTCAAAAGGAGATCCTAAAGAGGATAAGTTTTTTATACAAAAACCACAAGCTCTTGCTAAAGCATCAAGTCTTCCTACATCGTTTCCAAAATATCCTTAATGGTTTTACCAAATAATTTGAGGAAGAACCCTTGAAATCACAAGCCTTTGAACAAAGATTAGTCTGTTAACAATGGTTCAACAAGAGTGGCCACATCCCACAATCTAGGATTCCTCACTCAATAATATCCTACTAGAACTTTTGTCATCTCAGTAACCTCCATCTTTTTCTTCCCATCTACATTCTAACTTTTCTTTCATAGCCAACCTTTCATAATCTTTGTGGACAGTGCATCAACCAAAAATCAATCGTTTGATCCAAATTCATCCAAATCGCAGCTAGTAATCTTTGATCCCTAAACCAAGGGTAGAACTTTGCAAAATTCTAGTCTAGATATTTTTTGGCATGATTGGCATAACTTTTGTCATCTCGGTAACCTCCATCTTTTTCTTCTCATCTGCATTCTAACTTTTCTTTCATAGCCAACCTTTCATAATTTTTGTGGACTTAGTGCATCAACCAAAAACCAATCATTTGATCCAAATTCATCCAAATTGCAACTAGTAATCTTTGATCCCTAAACCAAGGGTAGAACTTTGCAAAATTCTAGTCTAGATATTTGTTGGTATGATTGGCATAACTGATGCAGATGAAGAATGATGACCGAACCAACAAAGGATTGTTTGTGATGACATTGTGACGAAGAGATTTAGATTGCATGATTGGATGAATTTGATCAGTTAGTTGTATTGACATTGATGGTAACTAATGTTTACTATGTTGTATTTTGTCATCTTAGTCTTTTTGGTCTACTGGAAAGACCTTACCGGTAAAGAAATAGGAAACTAGGAATTAGGACCTTAACTGGTAAACGAGGAAATGTTTTGATTAGATCTGGTGATTGGTGATGATTAAAGTGTTGTGGTTTGGAAGTATCATTGTAATACGTATCTGACCGGAATCGCATCATGTTTTTATTACTGGAAGTCATGTTTATGATTTCTGTTGTATTTTTGCTAGGGTTTAAGGACCGGTAAAAAATTCTCTTAACCGGTAATGATTTTGAGTTTGACAGTGGATCACGTTATGTTTATAAGTTGGTGATGGCGTGGCTGAAACCACATGAAGTGTTTGAATGATGTTTTGGCACGTTTGAAGAACGAATTTCTTGGGAATGTGCGAAGTGCTTAGCAGAATGAGCTAAGGGTTTGAAAGTGTATTAGATCGAGGTGCGGTGATCATTCAATGATTGTAATTGATTTTTAATTGATTCTTATGATCCATATGATGATTTGTAATGAGTTGTAAAGATACGTGATGATCTATGTTGTACGTGTAGACACCTAAAATTGTCCAGTTTAATTAAATAAATATCTTTACCCAATTCTTCTATTAATTAAATAAATCTTTATTTATTTAATTAATTATTTACCCTCTTCTAGCCTTATTTCTCATTTAAATAAATACATTTATTTATTTAAATTATCCTTTTCCTAAATTAAATAAATATCTTATTTATTTAATTGATCCCACTTCTTCTATTAATTAAATAAATCTTTATTTATTTAATTAATTCATTAACCTTTTCTACCTATGACACATGTCATTCATCTCTTAATTCCTACACTACCTACCCTCTCATTATTTTCTTATTTTCTCTACCTACCCTTTAATCGTAGCTGACCATTTATCTTTTACACCTCTCAATATTATCCCTCCATTTCTTATAGTGTCTTCTATATAAGGAGATGCTTCCTTCATTATCGACCCCCGCTGACTATTCGACTACACTACGCCTTTGAACTTTCATATGCCATCCTACTTGCAACCACATTTTTGTTCTTTGTTGAGCTCTTGTGCACATAAAATCTGAGAGCAAATATATCAAGCAAGATCGATGGAGATAGAAAGAATGGAGATTCAAACCCCATTGGACATGTGATGGTATAATATTTGTGATTTCATTTGATTTGCATTGTCTTAGGTAATCTTCATATGTTATGGTGGATCTTTGTTGTTGTTAGGCTAGGGTTTTGTGGTTGAATTCTATTTAGTCTTTCAATATTGTTGTATCCATTTTCACCATAAACAGTAAGTCTTAGGGTTTTGTAATTGACTAAGATGTAAAGGTTATTTAGGTTGGTACAGTTGATGTTTGTTGTGTCAGTGGTTTTGAGAAGAATGTGAAGCCAAACTAGAGTGTGAGAGATCTTCCAGAGTGTAGCAGAATTGGATCTAATAAAGCAAGCAGTTAAGTGCTATACCCAGATCATTCACTGTTGTTCCCTAACAGTTGCAGTAGTCAAAATCCCTTAGCTGGGTAGGTCCTAACAAGCCTTGCATTGTAAATCCCTTAACCAAGTAGCTCAACATCTGAGTGTTAAATCCTCTTATGAGGTTGATCCTAAGAAGTCAAAGCTCCTATCAGGGCCCGTCATCTAAATCCCTTAACTGGGTTACTCCTAATAGGTTATGCTCCTATCCAGGCTAGGCTCCTAATAGGGTGCATTCCGAAAGAGTGTGAATTTTTTGTGGGTAGCAATTCCCACCATAGCTTTTCCCTACTTGGCTTTCCACGTGAAAAATATGGTGTTCATGTGGTGAATGTTTCTAATGTGTTGATTTGATTTACTTTCAGTTTATGCATGTTGATGAACGTTTAATGAGCAATTTTGTTAAATCAATTTAATAGTTGGTTATGAGTGATTACCGATAATGGTAAAGAGTTAATTACTGGTTTATGATTGATTTGGTGAAGTTTTATAAGTTCAAGTTTTAAGTTTGAAATTGTTGTTAATAGTGATTCACCACCCCCCTCTCAGCATTAAACCGGATCCTCTACGATTAACAATCTTTTATCTTTTGAGAATCCCTATTTGGTAGAGTACTTAAGAAACTATCTATCTTTAGTATTGTACCCAATTGAACTACATCATTTAGGTTGATCCAAACCCTCATCCACATCCAATTTTCTTAGGAAATTAGCCTATCCTAAGTTGGAAAAGACTTAATCCTAATCTAGTCATAATCAAAAGATATAGATTTAACCTAGCTTGGTTTTTAACTTGATTCCAAACCAAATCATTAATCCCTACACCTCATCTAATTTTTCTTGGGAAATTTGTCTATCCCAAGAAAGAGAAGATTTTATACAACTCAAACCAACCTAATTATAATCTAAGGACTAAGGTTTTATCCAATCCAATCTAATTTTACCTAATCCTACCCCAAGGATCAAATTTATCAATCGTCAAACCAAAGTACAAAGTCCAATTCCCAATCTCACATTCCTTCATCCTTCTTTCACAATTTCACATCTATTTCATTCCAACATTCTTCCACTCTTGTCACCTTGAGGTTACCCTTGTATGGTTTATACACGCCTGAAAAAGTAAAAGATGGCTACCCAAAGAGATGAACTTCCCGATCCCAATTCCTATTTCAACTATGAAAACCAAGAAGAGGAAGTCCCTATGGGCCAACCTAAACATTCCCCTCACTTCAAAACTATCATAAGGGATCTACATAACCATGATATGATATGAAAGCTGATAAAATACAATCCTGGTAGTTTCCTAACATAACTGATTAAACATGGAGCAAGACTACTGCCCAACTTTGATAGGAATATCCTTCACACCATCCTCAATCCTCAACCAAGCACTTCCATACCTTCCAGCACTTACAATTCCATAATCCAACCATTCAGCTAACTACATCAATACTAGCCTTCCACGCGTTAGCATAGCACCTACTTCGCATCGTCTAACCACTTTGCAAATGACTATATCTTCTTACCAATACATTGGTGGTGGAATTCTAGTTGTGTCTACTCATATCCCAACATCCAATTCAAATCTTGGGTTTCACAATGTCCAATACCAAGCACTTGACCTTGCCAAGGAGATCCAAGACTTGAAAAACATGATGAAAAAACCTAATGGAAGGGACTCATAAGAAGTCTTATACATTTGAAGAAATATGTCCTTGTCCTTTCGATTCATCAATGTTAGTGTCTCCTTATCCACCTGGTTTTGAGATCCCTAAGTTTGACAAGTATAAAGGTAAAGGAGATCCTAGGGAACATGTCAGAAAATTCTACATGGCTTGTCAAGAGGTCTCTCATAGTGATATTTACCTAAGAAGATTATTTCCTAAAAGTCTAAGTGGTCCTGCTCTTGCTTGGTTCATTGCCTTACCTCATGGCTCTATGACATCATTCCCTGATCTTGTTGAAAACTTTGTGGCTCATTATGAGTACAATATTGAGAATGATGCGTCTATGGTTGACCTATCCAGTACCTAAAAAATAAATGGAGAGACCTTTGCCAAATTTTTACAAACATGGCTACACCTCATTAGGAAATTCCCTTGGGATATACCCAAGTCATACCAAGTTGAGTTATTCCTTTGCAAACTCATATCCAAGATGTCATATCATTTGAGTTGCCAATGTCTTGAGAGATTTGAAGAAGTCACTAAAAAAGGTCTAGCCCTAGAAAGAGTTCTCCTTGAACAAGGGGTCCTCAAGCCATATCAGAAAGATTCCCAAGGGTCTTCATTCAATGATAAGTCAAAGTATTGGTCTAAAAACAGAAATGTCATCAACGATGGTGTGATTGATGATAAGTGTGTCTAAATTGTTACCATAGCAACCATGAAAACCACCAATAATAACCCATCTCATACCCAACCTAATCCCCAAAACCAAATCAAATCTCGCAATACCATATTTGTTCCCAGCCAATCATCCTATCTAAATAACTAACCTCAACGAGAGTATACCCCACTTGCCGAACCCATAGAAGTTTTCATCCAAAAGTTTGTCAAAGCTAATGTTGTGGTATTTCCTATTACCTGCCCTTATGCTCTTTACTTGTTATAGTGCCAAAGAAAGGAGGCAAATGGAGACGTTTTTTACTACAGGGAACTTAATTCAGCAGCCAAGAAGGATCATTTTCCTCTTCCATTTATTGATCAAATCCTAAACTCTTTAGTTGGAAAAAAATATTTCTCATTTTTTGATGGTTTTAGTGGTTATAACACAATTTGGATTGCACTAGAAGATCAAGACAAAACTAAATTCACTTGTCTATGGCGAACTTATGCCTATGTTGTCCTACCTTTTGGACTGTATAATGCACTTGCAACATTTCAAAGTGGTCATTAGTATATTATCATATCTAACACATGATTGCATGGAATTATATATGGATGAGTTCACCACATATTGTGATAGTTATGAGGAAGCTATAGCCAATCTGACTAAGGTGCTCCAAAGATGTATAGATCACAACCTTTCACTCAACAATGACAAGCATTATAGGATAATGAAAGGAGTGCTTCTTAGCCACCATGTCTCCTAAAAAGGCATACAAGTTGACCCTATGAAAATAGAGGTCATTTAAAAATTTGTCGATACCATCAAGACAAAAGGGTATTAGGAGTTTTATTGGCCATGCATGCTACTATGAAAGATTCATTAAGGATTTCAACAAAATTGTATTGCCATTATATGTCCTTTTAACTAAAGATGTTGAATTTATTTGGACTTGAGAATGTAAATAAGTGTTGCATAAATTGAAGGAGGTTTTAATAGAAGCTCCCATTCTTGGAGCATTGAATTGGACCCTACCATTTCATATATATACAAATGCATTAGACTATGCAGTTGGAGCAGTCTTGGGAAAAAATGCAATCTATTGTGTTAGTAAGAATCTACAAGCAACTAAACTTAATTATACTATCATAGAGAAATAAATGTTTGAATTTGTAGACATATAAAATCTTGTCATCCTAAGCCCGAGTGGATCCACTTCATTTTACATGCATTATTCCATCTATTATCATTTATCATTAGTATTATCCAATATTAATATTATCATTAATATTAATATTATTTATCATTTATTCACTATATATTCATTAACATTATCATATATCATTATTCATTTACCTATTAAAATTATCATTAATTCATTAAAATTATTATAAATCATTTAATTTATCCATTATTGATATCATTTATTTATTCGTTATCATTTATTATTATTTTCTCGTATATTCTATTTATCCATTTAATAATATTATTCTCCATTTCACAAACATATTTCAAGCATGCAACACCACTCATTTATGCTTTCTTCTATACCTATTTTTATCCACCTCACACATGTTGGATTCAACTCTCAAACCCTATTCTTTATCCCATATTCATCCCACTATCTAGATCCACCTGAATAAATTCTATTTAAACCACCTCTCTACCTCATTTGGGGATCATCCATTGTTTGTATCTTTTAATATCTTTCATGCATTTTTTCATTTTTCTTTCTTGATCAATCTTGCATCTTTGATTACTTTGTGTTCATCTTGAAATCCATTCACCATAGCTTCTTGTGCATGTACTTTCTAAGATCACCCATATTTCAAACACAATATCTTGATTTGGTAGGAGAACAATGGAGGAAAATCCTTGATTTAAATGCATGTGTGTGTGTGTGTGTGTTTGTTTGTTTTGTTTTTAGCTTTGCATGTGTATTTTGTTGCAGGTTTCTCCATTGTTGGATGTTGGAAATGTCTAGATCTTAATCTATAAGGTCACAAATTTTTTTTGTTTCCCTCATCTAGAGAAGTACTTTATGATAACAACAAGTTTAGACACTACATCATAGGTTATCAAGTTTTTGTTCATACATACCATGCAACAATGATATATTTGATGAATAAGATAGTTGTAATAGGTCGGTTGGTAAGATGGTTATTATTGCTATAGGAATTTGATATAACCATAGTTGATAAATTGGGTAAAGAAAATGTAGTTACAAATTTATTTCTTGTCTATACTGACAAAAGCAAACTCAAAAAATTTGATTGATGACTCATTGCCCGATGAGCACATATTTGCACTCCAAACTTGTGACCCTTGGTATGTAGACATTGAAAACTATTTGATCTTTAGAAAGGTATCACTTTATTTTTATGCCAAAGAAAAGCGTTAGCTAGTATAAATTAGTTTTTCTTATTCATGGATTGCAGGATACCTCTTCTATACTAGACCAAACAATGTTATGAGACGTTATCTCAGAGAAGACATGATTCAAAATGTTCTTCAAGTTTGTTATGATAAACCTCGTGGAGGTCATTTTACAGCCAAAAGAATAACCCTTAAGGTGCTAAATACATAATATTACTTGTCTTCTATCCATAAATATTCAGTTAAATATACCAAGCATCATGAAAAATGCCAAAGAATGGGGAGGTCAACCAAGTAAGATGGAATGCCTTTGCTACCGCAATTAGTATTAGCACCATTTGATAAATGGTACCTACACTTTATAGGGCCAATTAATCCTCCATCAAACAATAAATAATATATTTTGGTATGTAAATATTACCTTAAAAAATGGGTCGAAGTATGAGCAATGAAACATGCAAAGAATAACAAGGTTTATGAGTTTATATATAAAGAATTTTTCACAAGATATGGAGTTCTATGAGAGCTTGTTATTGATCAAGGTCCAGAGTTTACATCTACCCTGGTTGTAGCATTAACAAATGAATACAAACTTAGGCATCATAAAATATTCCATACCACCCTCAAACCAATGGACATGTAGTGGTCATAAATAGGGAGCTAGAGGAAGTGCTCACAAAAACAGTTGTTATTGATAAAAAAAGGATTGGGCTTCTAGATTACAAGAGGCTAATGGGCTTCAACATCCAAAAATTCTACATGATTCACACCATTTGAATTGGTGTATGGATTAAAAGCAACTATGCCCATTGAATTTGAGCATAAGACATTGAAAATAACAATCCAACTTGGCATAGACCTAACAAAGGCACAAATAGAGAGAATTCAACAACTTAACATACTTGATGAATTCAGAAGGGAGGCATTGGAATGGATGGAGATAGTTCAAACTCAATGAATAAAATGACATGATAAAAATATAAAAAACAAAGTAATTTAAATAAGGTGATTGGGCATTCCTATTTGACTCTCATTATAAAGATCATCCCGGCAAATTAAGACTAGATGGTTGGGTCCTTATGGATTTGAAGAGGTATACCCCAACAAAGCAGTAAAATTTTAGACTATTGACCAAGTAAATTTTTACTTTTGGTAAATGGTGACAGACTCATACTATACCACAAGCCCAATAGTAAGGAGGAGTTTATCAAGTAGCATGGATTTTCAACATAATCATATGTTTTTTGATATTTCACAATCACGACCTGATGATGTTTTGGAATACATTTTAAAGCAGATATTAATAAAGTTCTCATTTATTTGAGAGCACTTCATTGCCACAATAAAATAATCACACATAATTATTTGGTAGTTCATAGTTTCAATAAAATTAACAGAGGGTCATGTTTCCTGCAACCTTTGACTCGAGTCCTGTTTTGTTCGTGATTATCCACGTGTTGCAATTTTCTCAATCTACCATGATATGCAACAACAACACCATCACTATCAATTTCACTCATACAAGTGGCATATTCAATTTCATGTCATTCGCACCACTTTATCAATAATTTCAAATTTTCATTCACCATCAACTCATAATTGCAACATAACTCTTAGGAGATTGCATATGCAAATTGAAGACTTCATGATAACTTAACATGACTCACCACAAGTACTGTAATAATCTTCATTGCATATACATAATTGATTGATTTAGCAACCTTTCCATTTTTGTCACATCACATTTATTGAATACATTTCATGTATTATATTATGATTTATCACAACATAATTTTGCATGCTCTTTTCGTATTTATCATATCACTTCCCTTGTCCTGCACATGTGGACACTTTGTAAACCTTAAGTTGGGGGGATAGTAGTCATGTCATCCTATTTCATTAATAAAAAAACTTTATTTCTTAAACTTTGTCTTGTCAATTTTTCTTTACGAGACTCTATTCCTTTGCTTTACTATTTTCAATTCTGGAAAATTGGTAAAAATTTAGGCAAAGAATACACAAAAAAAACATGCAATTATAGAGAAAGAGAGAGTTAATAATTTGCAGGAAGTAGAATGATTTTTTGCAAAAAAAATTGAGAAAATTCTATGTTGGAGAAGGAGGTGGGAGGAGAACCTATCCAAAAAGAACCCTCGGTTCACATAATTCTTAAAAAAGTAGTTCATTGTAGAGATGGACTGGTAGACTTAGGATGACTAGACTATTTGTACGAGCTAGGTGGCTATGACACACAAAAGGTGTTAGAGTTTGCTCTAAATCTATAGGATAATATAGCAACTTTTTAGAGTTTAAGTGTGGATGCAAGCATGATATCCATTACCAAAGTGACTAGGTTTTCCATAGATGGAGAAGACTATTCAGATACTCATGATGCAGTTTCCAATCAAGCTAAGTTCACCAAACTTGGGGACCCATCTTTGGATACATCAAAGCAAGGGACCCAAAGGGTTTTTTAATCTGAAAAGTGGGTTTAGGTAGCATAAATAATAATTTAGGTATCTATCTTGTAAGGGTCAAATGCCTCTGTTATACACACATCATTTTAATCTTCTAAGTCATTTTCACCATGGAATGTTGGTTGATGCACCATAATACCTTGCTCACTTTCTTACCTGCATGACCATAGAAGCCTAGAAAGGTAAGGACACCTCCTTATCACACAATTGTCTAATTAGTCCTGAAGATAGGAAAATCGGGATCGTTTAGTTAGAGAAAACCAAAACCAAAGAATGAACGAAAAGAATGTCTAAGCTAATCACGAACTTAACAAACATGCAAACTATTCATATTCTAACCAACAAGGAAATCAAAACAAAATGAAAAAAATATGAAATAAACACTGTTACCATCACATCCCTTCGACGTGGCCTCATTTTTTTTTCATCTCTAATGGAGATTTGTTGCTCTTTGTATGTGAGGATGCACAAACACAAAGAAAGCAAGTATATGTATGATATCAAGATTTACTAGAAGTAAGCAATTAATTGACAAGATGATTGCTATGCTATTTTGATAAAATGACGATAGAAAGATTATTGTTAACATTTTGATAGAATGAAGATGTGTAAAGTTAGTTTTTTAGACAAAATGACATAACAAAATTACTACAAAATTAGATGATTTGATTAAAAGGTGAGTTCAAATTTATAGAAAATCAGAGACTCAACATAAAATATTTTTGATGAGATGGATGGACTTGATTGAGCACATGATAGAGTGGCCATTCGAGAAAGGATGACGATAGAAGAAAGCGAATGGGAATATATTATGAGAATAAATAACAAAATATTAAATTATCTTCTCATAAACACCAAATTAACAGGTTGAAAATATCATGAAGATTTTAATAATGAAAAATTATTAAATATCTTCATTTGAAAAGATAAGTAGAAGAATTAAAAATTGGAAAAGCGGGGAAAATATCCTCATATGAGAGGATAAATAAAAACAATTAATAATAAAGATTTATAAATTATCTCCTCACAAAAGCAAATTTTTGAAGATGCATACCTCATTACGAATTTAAAATTAAGATAAATGAGATATTTCTAAAAAGATGAATTTTTGAAAATCAAAGAGGATATTAGCTTCCCATTTTTTAAAATTAGAAGGATTTGGAGAAAATCGTATAAAACAAATTAAATATTTGTTTCAATTTTAAAATATTAGGAAATAAGAATTTAAATAAAGAAATATATTTATTTAATTATGATGACATAATTAGCTAATTAAATAATTTAAATACATTATTCAATTATGGGGGATAGAAATTGAACATTTGATCAAAATAATTAAAATCATTTAATTAAAGTGTGAATTCAAAATTAGTTAAATAATATAAATTATTCAATTGATATTAAAAAGGAGATGGTTAGTGATGAATTATTAAAATGACTAAAAAATAATAATTAGTGAAGGACTTAATTAATTAAATAATTAATTAAACCTAAAAGGGCAAATTACTCAAACTGACATCCAAAGACCTTAATTAGGTCAAATTAAGTCAATTTTGGTTAAATTGGAAAGAATTGGGAGGAATTGAGAAAATTAGATCAGTAAAGGCTATGCACACTAAATATTAAAAATAGGAGACACAAATGTTGACCATTTTTTAGTGTGTACATTTTGCCCCTCTTTGAGACAATGCGATTTTGAGCATTGTTTCAAAGAAAATTGAGAAAAAAATCATGCCCTAGTAGATTGAGGGATAGAGGTAAGATGCCCCCTCGAGAGATTGTTTGTGTATGAGAGAAAATGATCTCTTGAAAGAAGAGAAGAATGTTAGATGAAAGAGGAAATACAATGAAAGAGGAAAAAGGTTAGTAAGAAGCAAAAGAGATTAGACAAGGAACAATTAGTAATGATGAAACCTTGCTTTCATTCATGCATCTTTAATCGTAGAGAGATTTATTTGATATGGCAAATGGATACATTTCATTGTGACATATGAGGTCAGAGCGATAATGTGATACCTTTGCAAAAAAAAAAAGAAAGAAAAAAGTAATGTTTCAATCCGTTTTGAAATGTTAGGTGTATGCCAAGGGTCGAGGTATGTGTGATAGTCACTGAGTGAACCTACCAACATAGACACCCAATACATGGTTGCCCCATAATTTCATGAAAAAATTCCACAAGCACAAAACAAAATAAAAAAGATCATGAACCATCTTGGCCACTCTCATCACTTGCGGATATCCTCGAGTAGCATAGGAACATGATAAAAAATTAATTAAATAAAAGATAAGACTCACTAGATCAAGCAAGCCAATAACCATTCTGATCTTGTTGTCAAAGTTGATAGTTTATTTTTGATAGGACGATCATGGTGTTTGGTTTCAAGAATGAAGTACCCTGTTTAAGATGGGCATTGTCTGGTTTTGAGTATACCACACCCTGTATAAGACACATGATAGTTTAATAAAGGATTGATAATGTTGATTGATTGATTGATGTGACAAGTTGATCTGTTTGATTGTTGATTTGATTGATAAGATGTTTGTTAGTACGTGATTTGATAAGCACAACATTTTACAAGTTTTTTTTATTCATGTCTACTGAAGTGTCTATATATTGCAAAGGACAAGTTTATTGATGAAAGAATGGTTGTTTTAGGAGTTTTGACTGTTTTGATTTTTTTTCAGAGTTTTGTGGTTGTTTGATTTTTTTTTTAATTTCTTCAAGACTTTTTGAATGTTTTTGGATTTTTTCAGGATATTTTTCTATGTTTTTGGACTTTTTTAGGACATTTTGCTATGTTTTTGGATTTTTTCAAGACATTTTACTATGTTTTTGGATTCTTTCAAGACAATTTGCTATGCTTATTTTTATTTTTTGCAAGACATTTTACTATGTTTTTTGAATTTTTTCAAGATAGTTTGCTATTTTAAATATTTTTTAAAGACATTATGCTATGTTTTGTGTCATTCTCCAATCTTGCAATGAGAAGGACCCCATTGATTGACCACATTCAGAAAATTGCCTCCAGTGTCTAGCAAGGCAGGGACATTATGGATGGATAAATGGATTACCATAATGGAAATGGATAGAGGAAATAATGGGAGCTTATGATGGCATTGAAGTTGCTTTGAATGTCAAGGACTATCTGAAAATAGGATAACAAATTTACCCAAGATAAGGTGATAGCATGGTGCACTGGATGGCATGTGGTCCACGGGATTAGACATGTCAAAATATTTTTATAAATATTTTTTACATTTTTCTTCCTTATTCTATATCAAGATCAAGGGATTCATTTGGAATATGGATGGAAATGGGATATAAATAGGACAAGATAAAAAATGGATAAGATAAGGGATATGGACTGAAGCTCCTGGATGTGGACAAGGTGAAGCAGATAAGACATATGGTGCTTAAGAAGATTCTTAGCTTTGTCAAGATCAAAGGTGGAAAAGGGAATATGGATGCAAATAAGGATAATGGGCATGAAGGATGAAGGATAATGAAGGACATGATAGATAGGAGGTGTTGGCTTGACGATGATTGTAATTGATGACTTCATGTGTTGTCATTGATGGAACATGTAAACACACACATATGTTCACATTAGTTAAGACAAAATGGTATTACTTCTAAAAGTTACTTGTATTGCAATCAATATTGATGTTTAGCTTTAGATGGTTTTAGAAGGTGTCTAACCGGTATATGTAGTCAACTGGTATATGCAGAAATGACTTGACACCAACTTGGAGATTCAACGGAAACCATCAAAGAAGCAAATGGAGGACAATCAGTTTATGTGTTGATAGTGGTTAAATCCAAACCAGTATCAATGTTCCAATCGGTATTCATTTATCATGTGATGAGTTATCACCGATAATGATGAGTTACCCCTAACCGACATTTTGGCAACATTTTGTGATGAGTTATGTTTGATTGTCCAAATATACTGCACCTAGGATATTGTAATATGATTTCTCAGCCGACATGAAATCTAAATATCTATGTAATGACATTATGATGAACAATTTATATATAGAACATGATATGGTATGATGAAAGATAGAAGTTGAAGGTATTGCAGAATATGTTGGTGATGCAGTTTTGAGCGAGCGAAAGAGGATCTATTCAAGCAAGTTGTGCTACTATTAGATCATACCACCTATTGTTTTCTAATCATTACAATAGTCAAATCCCCTAACCGGGTAAGCTCTAACAAGCTTCATTGCACAAATCCTTTAACCAGGTGATCCATTAGTTTGGATTCAGAAATCCTCTATCGAGGTTACTCCTAATAGGGTACTGCCTTTAACAGGGTATAGCTCCTAACAAAGCTTTGGGATCTTTAACAAGATTCACTCCTAGTAGAGCATTTTTGTACACCCTAACCGATCAATTATCTATTACTGCAGATAGTTAACTTGTGAGTCCCATCTCACTGTGATTTTTCCCATTTGGGTTTTCTGCATATAAACACTCGTGTTATGGTGGATGTTTCACTTATTTTGGATGCTTTAATATCATTTTGGATTGCTTGCATATTGTTTAGTAAACTTGTTAAGTATCTCAACCAGTTAGTGTTTAAAGTATTATTGGGTTTACAATCACTGATTCACCCTCCCCTCTCAGTGGTTTATAAGTCTATCAATTGGTATTAGAGCCAAACATCTTTAAGGCTTAATCGCTTGGAAGGAAACCCTAAAGCCACTATGGGGGATATGAGCTACTTAGAGATGGCTAGAGTGCTTGATACTACCAAGGAAGAGCTGAAATCCTAAGGGTCAAATTTAAAGCTTCACAAGTCAAAAGGAGAGAGCTGACTGAACAACTATTAGAGATATCTGATAATATTTTTTCAGATGAAGCTAATATTGATGCATTAGCTGAAGAAGTTGAAAAACTAAATGGTGAGAAGCTAAATCTGCGAAGAGAGTTAGAATCCTTAACTATCTGCATGAGCCAAGATCTAGAGGCTAGGAGGGAAGCTAAAGACCTTGTCAAAGAAAGAGATCATGAAATTGTGAAGATCAAACAAGAGAATGCAACTTTGCATGAGCATTGGCATGCTAAAAAAGAAGAAAAAGAGGCTTTGCAGCTAGATCTTGAAATGGCATCATCCCTTAGAGAAACTCTTACCAAACACAATGAAGATCTTACCAAAGAACTCACTGAGGCTTATGGAAACCTGAAAAAAGTTCAATAAAAGTTCATCTATGTTGGTTGAGAAGATCCAGTCTCAGAGGATGAAAGGAGATACATCTGGACTAGGCTTTAACACATCTAAGAAAGGAGAGTCTTATGGAACAAAGAGAAACACTCACAAGTACAAAAATGCTCCTAAGACTAACAAGCCTACCGATAAGAGATTTTTTAAACCTGTTTGCTTTGTTTGTCTTAAACCTGGACATACTGCAAATGTGTGTAGAAACAGACCCAATGTGAATACAGGCTACAATGCAAATACTAGGTATGTATCTAAGAGATTTGAAGGTCATTGTTTCACATGCAACATGTATGGACATAGATCAGTTGAATGCAGATATGGAGAAAATAATCCAGTACCTCACATGAATCCAAGACCTAATGGTAACAAAAGAAGAATCTATGACAACTGGGGAAACATGAACAGGCAGAAACCCTATGTCACCCGGTTTAGTCCATTTGAGATGGAAAAGGTAACTAATGTCATTTGCATCACTTGTAACAATTATGGTCATGTGGCTATGAATTGCAGAAGGAGAATTGGAAGAGGCAATGCAGGACCTTAGAGATCATTCGAAATGGCCTGCTATTATTGTTACAAATCGTAACACATGGAAAAGTTCTGTAGAACCAGAAAGAACAAACCGGTTAATCATTTTGTAGACCAGAAGGGTAAGAAGAAGGTAAATGTTGAGGAAACCAGAGAAGAGATGAATCAAATCTAGAAAAAGAAGAGTGATGATATGCCTATAGAAGAACCCAATCCTTCACCGAGTGTGGAGAATCCTGCACTGGTGAATTAAGCATTTTCAATAGGGCTAAGGGGAGATAGCAATAAATCTACTTCCGGACCCCTTGAAAGATGAGTGGTAAGAATGCTTGCATGTTTTAGTTATTCTATGAGAGTTCTTGATATCTTTTTTTATCAGTTTTTGAAAGATTGTCAACCGGTTTTACACCTATTAATATTTGAATGTATCCGTAAGCGGTGTGTTAGGGTTAGTAACCCTATATGTTGAGCAATTAATGTAGTAGGTAAAAATGATAAAAATGAATTTTTCTATTTTATTTTTACCCTAAATGCATTTGAAAGATAATTCTTGAGCACTTGCAGAGTGAAGAGAGATTTGCTAGCTGGTCTTAGATGAATTTGTGTTGTGAATTGCGTGATTGAAGCTGATTCAAAGATTACTGAAGGTGGAACTAGTGTATGTTTAAGTGTCAACTGACAATTGAGGCAACATGCGAGAATTAAGGCATTTCTTTGTAAATCCCTTTTCGGATAAAGTTTATCAGAATGGCTTCATCATCTAAGCAAGTAGAGACATTAATGATCACAATAGAACCTTTGGAGGTTATGGAATCAGAACAAATAGTGTCTTATAATGCTTTATCTCAAGTTCTTGAAGGTGTTATTATAAAAGGTGATTTGTCTAGTTTTATTGATTACAAAATTGAAGATTTAGGATCATTGTCTATTTATTCTCAATTGAGATCCCCGTGTGATAAGAGCGACAAGATCAAACCTGAGTTTATTAGGGTTTATGAGAAAGGTTTTCATAATGCAGCTTATTTTCTTGAGGATTTTGAAGAGGAACATATCAGAATAATTTTTAGTCGTGTTCATGGTGAAAATATGTATCTAGAAAGGTCACACACTATAACTAAGGAAGCTATCCATGATGTGACTGGTTTTTGGAAAACTAGTGAAGTTCCCAAGTTGAGGCGAATTTCAAAAGAGACTGTAACCACTTTAACTCAGTCTACCTCTAATGGGTGTGCATTTTCTGTTAATAACATTAAGGACCCAATAGTTAAACTGGCTACCATGGTTATAGGCTACAGTATATTCTATTCAAGTAGAATGAATAGTGTACCATTTGCATCAGTGCATACAACCTATAGGATGATTATTGAGAATGAAGATTATGACTTATGTGAGAGCATAAGAAGTCAATTGGTGTTGAATCTACGGTCAATTGAGAAGGATACCAGTCTGAAGTTTAAATTTGGTCAGTTATTGATTGGATTATTCTTTTACTTTCAGAATTTCCAACCAGGAATTGGTGATATTGAATGGTCAAAAGACCTATCGGTAACTGCCCAGATCAAGAACAACATCAAGCTTGTTAAGAACACTTTCTCTGCAGCAATGAACACATACTTCAATGAATTTCAAAATAAAATGAGTATGAGGGTTAGGCTACCCAAAGATGTGGTGAAACACTTTGCTAAGGACATCATCTTTACAGTCACCACTGATTTCTGTCTTATGGAAGCTATTGAACCCATAGAGGAGGAAATGGAAGGCATGAGCTATGAAGTCAATTATGACATTGATTGGTTATGCTAATAACCTATTGGCATCTCAAGTGGACAAGAAGAAGACAAGACTAGGTACATTTGAGGAGCAAACTGTAGAAGCTGAAACCAGTAGTGGTAAAGGGAAGAAGAAGAAGGCTGACCCAAGCACCTCCAGTGTCAACAAGTACAAGAGTGACACAAAGTGTCCAAGTTAAAAAGCAACCGACACCTAAGGTATACATAAAGAAGCAAATTGCAAAAAAGAAGAGAGGGAGACAACTGCTTCTCCTGACAAAATTTGATGATACTGACATTGAGGAGGAGCCAAAGAAAGTGAAGGCAATTGGTAAGAAGGCCAAACTAGTTGAAGACACCTCTCAACAAAGTATTCCCATTAAAGCTTTGTCTTAAAAACCTATGTCTAATTTTGAAAGAACAATAAATATATTAGGAAGGAATAGGTCTGATAATGTTAAAGAATGTTTTGACTCACTTGATGAAGATCAGAAGGAACACATTGTTCAACCAGTAATCAACCATTTGTGTCATTACAATTGATTACCTTATGATCTTAAGGATAAAATTTCTGATTCTTTATATTCTATTCTTTTGAATAAGTGGGAAGAAGCTGTGAAGAAAGAACAAGAAATTATTGATAATGTATTTATTCAATATTTTCCCGATTTATCTAAAGATGAATTAATCGCATTGATTGATAATTTCAAAACACAATTTTCTTTTAAGTCAAGGAGGTTAAAGTTAATAAGTGGAAAGGTGAAATCTGTTGAAGTTGAGACTCATTAGATAGCAAAAGACATTAAAAGGATGCACAAGCAAATAAAGTCCCAACGGGCTACTGAGAAAGAAACTGTGGAACGACCGGAAATGGATGAGGAAGAAATATTGCAAGTTGATATTGTCTATCCTACCAAGAAAAAGGATGACACTACTTCCCTTCTGGTAATTTTTGTTGATGATGTACAAGATACCATTGATCTATCTGGGAATATTATTGATCCAAATAAGAAGCCACCGACTATTACTATTTCACAGGTTAAAATAGTGGAAGTACTGACAACTCAACCAAGTGTGGATATTCCACCCCCACCGGTAAAAGATTAGTAAATGAAAACACAACTTCCATCAGTTTCACAAGCTACTCTGAAGAAACCCATTGAAAAAGTTACAAAAAAGTCATCTGAACAAGAAAAGGCACAAGAGCAAGAGAAAACTTAGAAGGAGAAATCTGTTGAATCAGAAAAGGCATTAGTCAAGCAACATGATGATGATGATGATGATGATGATGATGATGACTCATTAGGAATCAAAGAGCCTATAGATATTGACAATATGAGTGCATCAAAACTAATGGAGATTGCAACTATAATGCAATCTAGAGCTCAGAAGAAGAGGCTTAAGGAATAGAGGAAGGAAGCTGAAACTATCCAAACTGCAGTAGAAATTTTGTCAAGTCTTCTACCAGAGATTGCTATAGGGAACTTGTCAAATCCTATTGGAAATCTTGGCCAATTGGTTGTTGATGCCTCTGACCAACTCAAGTCCCTTGAGGAAGCAACTAAGACTTTTGCAGAGAAGAATTACAGGAAGAAAAGAGGAGAACATATAATGAAAGATATTGATAGGGAGGATTGCCTTATCCCTAAAAAATGATCTTTTGAGGAAAGATATCGAGACAAGAGGCCGAATTCTAGCCTACACATCCAATGTTTTATTTTTCTATACCAATTTAATTCAAAGACGAATAGAGACTGAACATGAACTAGAAAAGATATGTAATGCCTACATAACTTTACAAGATTCGGCCTTAATTTTTGGCAAAATAGTTGATTTTCAAAATAGGTTAGATATGTATGATTTTGAACAGACAAAGAGACTTTGATCTTTGAAGGAGTTAATGAAATTATTGTGACCTAAAGTGGACATCCTGCAAAGAGCTTATAAGAATGCAAAAGCAGTTTTGGCTAATCCTGAGACGAGTACAGTTGATGCAATGGAAGAATTTTCTACACAGGTCATGACTACCATCAAGATCATTGAAACTTTACTGGAGACATGGGAAAATGATTTTTCTCAAATGAAGCTTACTTTTAGTGACATTTTCTTGAGAATTGCGATGAACACTCCTTGATAAAGACTTTTAAGTTTTTGTATATGTAAACTTTTGATACAAATTTTGCTATATATGTATATATTTTGCTTTTAAATTTGGCATTGTTGTCAAAGGGGGAGTAGAAATATGTATGTGTTGTAAAAAATTTCTATGTATTGGGAGAGTAGTATTGAAATATGTTTGTTGTACATTTTTTTTGTAAGCACACTTAGTTGTAAAGTTGAAAATTTTCTAAGTGTTGCCATCAATGCCAAAGGGGGAGATTGTTGGCTTGATGATGATTGTAATGGATGACTTCATGTGTTGTCATTGATGGAACATGTATTTACACACATATGTTCACATTAGTTAAGACAAAGTGGTATTACTTCTAAAAGTTACTTGTATTGCACCCTGTATTGATTTTTAGCTTTAGACGGTTTTTAAAAGGTGTCTAATTGGTATATGTAGTCAACTAGTATATGCATAAATGACTTGACACCAACTTGGAGATTCAACGGAAATCATCAAAGAAGCAAATAGAGGACAACGAATTTATGTGTTGATAGTGGTTAACTCCAAACTGGTATCAATGTTCCAACTGGTATTCATTGATTGTGTGGTGAGTTATCACCGGTAATGATGAGTTACCCCTAACCGACATTTTGGCGGCATTTTGTGATGAGTTATGTTTGATTGTCCAGATACACCGCACCTAGGAAATTGTAATATGATTTCTCAGTCAAAATGAAATCTAAATGTCTATCTAATGACATTATGATGAATAATTTATATATAGAACATGATATGGTATGATGCAAGATAGAAGTTGAAGGCATTGCAAAATATGTTGGTGATGCAGTTTTGAGCGAGCGAAAGAGGATCTATTCAAGCAAGTTGTGCTACTATTAGATCACACCACCTGTTGTTTTATAATCATTACAATAGTCAAATCCCCTAATCGGGTAAGCTCTAACAAGATTCATTGTACAAATCCTTTAACCAGGTGATCCATTAGTTTGGATTAAGAAATCCTCTACCGAAGTTACTCCTAATAGGGTACTGCCTTTAATAGGGTATAGCTCCTAACAGAGCTTTGGGATCTTTAACAAGATTCTCTCCTAGTAGAGCATTTTTGTGCACCCTAACCGATCAATTATCTATTACTGCAGATAGTTAACTTGTGAGTCCCATCTCACCATGGTTTTTCCCATTTGGGTTTTCCACGTATAAACATTTATGTTATGGTGGATGTTTTAGTTATTGTGGATGCTTTAATATCATTTTGGATTGCTTGCATATTGTTTAGTAAACTTGTTAAGTATCTCAACCTGTCAGTTTTTAAAGTATTATTGCATTTACAGTCACTGGTTCACCCCCCCTCAGTGGTTTATAAGTCTATCAGGAGGCACTAGGATAACATGACTGGATAGCAAGAAGACGAAGGATTACACATGATGTCTGTTTGCTAGGTGTATGGAATGAAAGAAGATGAAGAATTACATATGACACCTACTTACTAGGTTTTCATCATGGTACTTGCCCAAGGCTCCTGTTTGCCAAGTTTTCACTAGTGGAAAAAATATTTTTCTTTACTTTTTTTTTTTTTTCAGGATCCCTTTTCAATTCTTTTTGTACTTTTTTTAGGATCATTTAAAAAAAAAATTGTACTTTTGCGGAAGAAAATGGATGCATGATAAGACATAGACAATGGACTCAAGTGTCTTGTTGTTTGGGTGGCACCCTTGAAACATATGTTGCAATAGACCATGATGATGAGCGTATGGTAAAATTCATTGGTAGGATAATGAAATGGATGACTGGATGAAATGAGATAGGGATTTATGCAAATGATTGGATAATAAGTATGGAAGGATGAAAAATAGTTGTTGGATAATGAATAGGATATTGGAATATTGGTACATGAGTAGAGGGAAATGCTAGCAAGATCAACATTGGAACACACCTTGAGGGGTTGTGGAGTGATGGAGGAAAAGTGAATTTTGAATTTTGAGATTTGGATGGAGTGGCTATGAATTTTGGGACATAAGGACCCAAAATGGATTTGGAAGGCTGGTGATGTTTAGGAGGGATAGCAATTTTGGATGCCAACTTTGATTTTTTTTTTTGGATGTTGTGTTTCGAGGAGCCGCTTGGGAATCCACATAGTTTTTGATATTTCTTTGTTTTGTGGTTCCTTGGAACGCATTGCTTGTACAATGTACTTGGGAACCCATATGGCTTTTGACTTTCCTTTATTTTTTACAATGGGTCTTTGTGGCCTTCTAGATATTTCTTTTACTTTTTTTTTGAATCATACTATGCTTTATTCTTTTCATATGTCGATTAGATTGGACATGTTGATCCTTAAATGCATGTGGAATATTGGAATTATGGATTTTATGCTTTTCATCCAAATTGCTTCCAAATGGAATGGAATTTATGAACGGATATGTATGATATGAAGGTATTTTGGATGGATTGATGTAAGTAGATGGTGAGAAGATTCTCAGTGATGTGTGCCTTTTCTGATCGTGAATAGGGAATGAAGAGATATAAGTACCTAAGATGGATGGAAGGGATGAAGGCTTTAATTTTGGGATATGAGGACCCAAATTGGATTTGAAAGATGAGGAATGTGCATGTTTGTACTTAGATGGAAAGATGTGGGATTTAGTAGAGGTGTCAACATATTGAGAGTTATCTATTTAACCAAGGCAATGGCTATCAAGATTTTCTTTGATGTGGAGGGGTTCTAAAATGCCTTTTCCATGTAGGCCTAACCCTTTTCCTTGATAATCCATGCTTTGACAAATATTTTTACCAATGGGGTACTTTTTTAATTTTTGAAACAAGATGCGAGTCCGTTTTGAGGGGAATATGTTATAGAAGAAATGATAGGCTCATGGAGTAAACCACATTGGATAAAGGTGGAGGAACATATTTTATATATAGGGGTTTCATGAACTTGTGTATAGGCGTTGGGATAATGAGGGGGACTAGGAGGATTGATAGGATCATCTAGTGAGATAAAATCTTATGGGAGACATGGAGGATTAAGACATGGAGATGAATAGATAGAGGGACCTGAAGGGATGATAGGATCTTGTGGTAGACATGAAGGTGAAGGGATACTTTGATCTTGACTTGGAAGAGGATAATTGGGCTCAATTTTAAGGGCATTTTGCTCATTAATTTGAATGGAATCATTAGGAAGGATGGAAGGGACATCATGATCTTTCTTAGGAAGCGAAGTGTCAATAAGACTTAGAAGGACAATGTGTTCTTGAGATGGAAAGGGATAACCATGGATAGGATGGTCAGGGTCAGTGGGATCATCAAAAGAAATGAGATCTTGGTCAAATATTAGATGTAATGGGAATGCTTTAAGATCTTAATCTTGATCTATTTTAGGAATTATTTCTTTATTTTATGGATAACCTCTTGACATGGGGAATGATTTTGCATATTTGCGGGGGATTTTTGGAAGGAATCAATGTTTTGACATGAGGGCGATGGAATTTGCATGGGATTATCCTAATGGTAGCATATGGTGTGATTGGGTCTTGCATTTATAAAACATGGAAGGGACTTGCATCATGAATTGGATTAGCTTGGAAACATACTATGGATAGCCCTTGGGAGGTTCCATCATTGGATGTGTCGTGTGATGGATGATGTTGATGACTCTTTCGAAACCTTAATAGATGTGAAAGGTGGGAGACATAGAGGCTAATTGAGGGCCAACTTTTTGATGGAAGGATGAGCTATTGATAGACATGGGTAGATGATCATGTTCAGAAATAGTGTCCTATGTACAACTTAGTTGTTGAAGCAAATTATCAAGAAGTTTAGCACAACATGTTCATTGTTTGGGTGATCTTGTTTGTGATATTACTCCAATGTTTGCATGTTGTAGGGTAGTTGTAGATTGACCTTGTTGCATGACAGGTGACACATTGACTATGTTTGGTTGATGCCCAAAGGGTGGCATGTTTGTAACTACACATGCATTAGTTTGGGACACACTTGATGATGCATTTAAGGATATAAGAGGATGTTCATTGACATTTAATGCGACTAGACACAAAGCCAATTGTGTAATTGTATGTGACCTTGGTAGGGGTTGACTTCTTTGCACAATTACTTGTGGTATCGAGGATTGTGGGGTTGCCCAGATTGGTTGTTGGACATGCATTGTTTGTAAAGCACAATATTATTGTCATCCATGTTGTTGCAAAGATGCTATCAATATTTGTTGTTGTACTTGTTGAAATTGCGGGTCTAGTTGATATCGTTGGATGGTGGGTTGTTGTTGTGTCATTTGGTGTGTTGGCCCAACATTTTGATAAACTTGGGGTTTCTAAGGATGATAGTGGATGTTTGCTTGCATAGTTGAATTTGTTTGTTGTTGGCATTGGTTTCTCATATTTATTTATGAGAGGAGAGCTGGTATGTTTGATTTTTCAATAAGAGCTTATACATCAACTAGCTCTAAGTTTGTATTTGGACCTCTAAATTTTTGGAATAGTTTGGACATCTAGGATCTACTCTCTTCGCTTTTTTTATTAAATTTTTGGTCTAAGATCTCTATTTATCAAGTTAGTTTTCCTCTAGTGATGGAGAAATAGGGATGACATTTGTTTGTTCATGATAGGTTTGATCCAAGTTTTGTGACTTGTATACGTTTGATTTATATGATTGATTGTTTGATTGCCGTGACATTGTCTCGTGAAACTTTGAAGGTTGATGGGGGGAATATTGTCTCCTAGAAGTTTGAGAGCTTGTTTCAACCATTGTGCTATATGCCATTTTTTAGATTTTTGTGTTAGATTGTTGGCATTGACAAAACCGGTCAATCCAGAGAATCGATATATGTGCTAAGATTTTTTATTGATGTCCAACACCTACCGGTGAAGACACTAACCGGTGAAGTGGTATAGGTAGAGTGGTGTTATTTTTCAGTAAGAAAAAGTGATGACTTACAATACATGGAAACAACATTGGTATTGAATGATCAAAGGTTTAATCAGCTCAAGGAAAGATAGACTAAGCCAACTGGTCTATCATTCAGGAAGATTGGTTACTTTGATGACAATGAAGTCACAAAAGCTGACTCAGGCAAGAAAACTTGAAGTTGTATGCAAACCGGTAACTCATTGGCAAACACGGGAAGAGACTTGATGCTAGCACAACAAACTGACAATTAAAGGATGAACTGGTAATATAGAAGTGCAGTGGCATACCGATACACCGGTATGATAGAAGAAAGATAGGTAATCACCATAAATCATGGAGCGAAGATCGGTTATTCAATTGCGGTGGAAAAGGATGAGTTGGTGAGCTTGTGTCTACACCAAATCACATGTTGGTAAGGTCAGATTTTAGTTATCATGCAGTCAAGCATGATTACATGCAGATTTTATAGTTCACATTTGTTTGACTGAACACGACTTAGAAGTTTCTATCTTTAGGAGATGCGGTGGCAGAAGATATTGAACACTTGGCAGAATTGTTGGTAGTTGTGCAGAGAAAGAGAGGGAGATTTTAAATTTGAAATCTTTTGAAATCCATGATTGCTTTGATTGAGGGAATGCATGAAAGTATCAAAAAAATTTGTATAAAGCGTTCATGAGCTCATTAAGAAGATTTTGATCATGAAATTTAAAACAAGGAAATCTTGTTGAAGGTGATCCAAGGTGAAGAGCAGAGGGAGAGGAAGTGATAAGTGGTGTTAACACAGTAGAGTGCGTTTGAGGTAGACCGACTGAGTGCAAAGCCGAAGGACAGAGGACCGACAAAGTGCAGAGCTGAAGGTCAGAGGACTGGCAGAGTACAGTGCTAAGGAATAGTTGATCAGCTGAGTGAAGAGATGAAGGTGTAAGAAGAAAACCAGTTCTATGCAGAGAAGACACAATCGATGTGTATTAAGTGTGATGCAAATTGAGATATGATCAAGCTATCAGTAGCTAATTCAACAGATCATCCATCAGTTGCTTTCTAACCAATGTAACATAAATCCCTTAACCAAGTGGACTTTAACAAGTCCCTTTTGTAAAATCCCTTAACCAGGTGAAATCTTAATTGATGTTCTAAGTCCTTTAACCAGGCTACCTTTAACAGTGTAAAGGCACTAATCGACCTTGATCAAAATCCCTTTATTAGGTGGCACCTAACAATGTCTTTGTAATCTCCTAACAGGGATGGCTATTAACTGGGCGTACTCCAGAAGAGTACAAATTTTGTGAGTTCCTACTCACACTATGGTTTTCTCCCATTTGGGTTTCCACGAGATAAATTCTTGGTGTCACTGTGAACTTTTCATGCATGATATTTTACTTAAGTGATTGAGTGTATTGTTGGATTTTAGATGAATGCAGATTTAATTTAAAAGTTAAGTTGTGAAAATTTGATTAAGTGATGATTCACCCCTCCCCTCTCAGTATTGGTTGGAACCCACATTTTTATGTTTTAGGGATGACTAACAGAATTGTAAATGCAACCTAAAAGGACAATACTACAACTTTTTTTTGGACTTTTATGTTTTGGAATGACAATGAGATGCAAGTAAGTGCAATATTAGAGGATGATAGTGCAATCTATGTTTTTGAATTTTTTGAAAAATTGGACTAAGGAATGACAAGATGCAATCCTAAAGGATGACAATGCAACCTATGTTTTTGTTGTTTTTGAAGATTATGAAAAACCTTAGGAATACAAGCCTAAAGAGATATCATAGGGGATTGAAATGGAATCAAGACCTTTAAAGAACAAAAGGACAAATTGAAAAAGTCTCACATCTTGCTTGTATACTAAGCTAGGTTTGATGAGATATTATTGTTAATGAAAGGACAAGGGTTGATCAAGGTCAATACTCCCTAACAATTAATTTGGATATGATCTAAATATTTGATTCTTCAAGTTTGACAAATCAAATTTTGGAGTTTAAATGTAAATGTAAGTTGATGATATGAACTAAGGACAATGCAAGGATATGAATTATCAAGACCTAGGAAATGACTTTGAGACCTAGATGTAAAAGGGATGATGATAATGCAATGGGCCACTACAAAAGGTAATGAATATGTCCTAACATAAGGTTGGAAAATGCAAGATCTAACCTAAAATGACATGAATTTTGAAATCAAGGAGTCCAAATGTTTGATAAGACATGTTGTTGAAAACCTTTTCAAAATTTTGGGTGATAACTTTGATGTTTGAGACAAGTTTGATTTTAAAAATATTGTTTGATTTTTTTGTAACCAAGTTGTTGTTTGTGACCTTGTTTTGATGTGAATTTTTTTTTTGATGTGATCTTTGTTTTGATATGTCAATAAACACATAATACAAAATGGATATTTGACTTTTGAACAAAATAAGAATGTATTCAATTACAACCTAAAAGATTGACCAGGACAATACTTGTTGAATCCACTTGCCAAGAATACCACATTCAACTGGATAGATAGAAGCTTGGTAGCACTAGCTCCCCCTTGCATGACACTCACTTCTGAAGCATACCAAGCTTTGAATTTCTAAAGACCCAAAGATCTCGATAAATTTTCTATCTCAAGCTGAAGAGTACATGAGGGGTTTAGTCGAAATGCACGTATCACAATTCCTTAGTCAACAAGTAGAAGGGAAGACTGCTAAAACAATTTGACTCTTAGTGGAGGAACTTCAGCAGAACTTGGTGTCTACCCATGCAGTGGTGACTCACTTGAGAGCCTTTCCTAGTCCTCATTAAAGGAATTTTACACATCTCACACAAGTGTGGATACTGAGGGAATTGTCTATGTAGATACACATCACCAAGCAGTTGCAATTTTCACTTGACTTTTTAATATATATAGTAGGCCAAAGAAGTATCTCTTGGGTCATTCCCTCTCACAAATTGGGAGGCAAGCCTTCTAAGACAAGAAAATTTTGAGCGTTGCTAACACTTTTCTCTTACACCTAGGACCACAAAAGTCATGGAAGAGGATAGTATGAATTAGTAGTAGGTTCACTCACACATGTACAAGCATGTCAAACACATAAAACAAAGGTTCTTTTTTAAAATCCAATCGAAAGGTTATATATCTATGAAAACACAAACACTCTGTTTCAATATTTTTCTTTGACAAATTCTCATATCCAAATGTTAGTAATTTGATATGTTTAGTCTTTGCCCCACATATACCAAGATACTACACATAATGATCAATAACACACAAAATCTCTAAGCTTAAGGAAAAAAGTAACATGCAATTAAAAAAGCAACATGCAATGGAAAAAGTGACATGCAATAAAAATCCAAAATGCAAAGAAGAAAAGCGACATGCAAATAACAAAAGTGACAAGCAAGCAAAAAATAATATACAATAAAAAAGCAACATGCGATGAAAAAGGCGACATGCAATAAAAAAGAAACATGCAAATTAAAAAAGTGAAATGCAAATTAAAAAAAGTGACATGCAAATAAAAAAGTGATGCGCAAATAAAAAAATGACATACAAGAAGACTTTTGTAAATTTTCGGTCATGTGAATTTCTACATTCCTTGCTGTTAAAAGTGCTCTGATGCAGAGCAATGAGGAAGGAGAGTGATGGGTGGTCCTGGAAAAAAAATGCCAAGAGGAGATTGCAATCCCAGAGGTATCATGTTGTTGGTTCTAAAAATCGAGGCGACCCTCTTCTCCATGGCACCAAATATGTGTGTTTCATGTCATTTTTCCCCAACTCAACTCTGTGAGGAATGCTCAAAATTATAGAAAGATCCTGAATGAAAGGTGGCTAAGGGCAAAAAATATCAAATCTTTCAGGCCTCGTTCAAGCCCTCTTTGGCAGGCTAATAAAAATTTACAGGGAAATCGTAATAGCCCTAGGGTTTTTCCTACCACTAGTAGAAAACCTTGTCCTTCTCATCCCATTATGGAAAACAAATTAGCGCCTCCGAAGGATAGGGTTTTTGATCATGCATTTCATCAAGATACATTTCCGACTAAAAAGAGTATTAGGATGCCCTCAAATCCATTTCTTGAATATTGTGATTATTTCCATAACAAGGGCATCATTATCTCATGGAATGGGCAACCTCAAATTTTGAAGAAATGAAAGGATGGTGGAATGAAGAATTTTCAAATCAGGCATGGATAGAAAACCTAGGTTTGAATTTCTTCCTTATCACTTGTGCTAATAATGAAATTAAAAAAGAAATTTTGAAACACGAAGTAAATCTGATTGAAGGATATGTATTTCAGTGTTTTGAATGGATGCCAAATTTTAACCATAAAAATTTTCAACCTAAGAAAATTGCTAGATGGGTTAACATAGGTCCTTTGCCGGTTGAATTTCATTGCCTTGCAATTATGGAATTTATAGGTTTGCATTTAGGTGAATTTATAGTGGTCAAAGGTCTGCATAAAGACCTGGTAAATGATATTAAGCTTCTCATTCAATTTAACACTCAAAACCCACTTCTAGGGCCAACTGAGATAGTTTCAGAAGCAGGTAAGTGGACTATTAATCCCTCCTTTTACTAAGAAGAAATAATAGCCTCCAACAATTTCCTATGAAAATCTCTTGTGGATGAACAAGATTCTGACAATGGGGACTCTGTATCAATTACAGATGGTCCAAATAAGAAAGAAATGTCAAGTCAAAACCCCATCGATGTTAAGTCACCCTCTAGGACTCTGCCAAAATTTGATAAGGTAGTAGAAAATCAAAGCAAGTCCCAAAGCAAGTCTCTCTCAAAAGCTAGGAACTAAAGGAGCTCATTGGTCAAGAAATTTTCATCTGATAACCCTAATAATGAACCCCCTCCTCTGATAGCTGAAGCAACCCCTATTTTTGATAAAGTCATGACTCAAAGAATCTCAGGTGATGGAGCCTGCAGTATTAGTAGAAGTCTAGACTCTAATAAGAATAGGGATAAGAGGTTAGAACACCTTAATAGTAAAATAGAGTTACAAAATCTATTAATTGGTGCAGAGGAATTTAGAGCGGATGTGCAAGAACAGTTGAATTTATTGGAACAACAGATAGAGATCAATAAGATTGTTGCTATTGACCAGGTAACCAATGGTCTCAATCTTGTCTTATGGATGGATTGTCCTTTGACCAACTCACTATGATAAATGAATATGATGCAGTTCTACTGGGGAGTCAAACCCCCAGGAATGAGGATGAAGCCTTAGGTGAGAAGAAGCTAGGGTTAGATTTTTATTTAGGGAGGAAGATGAAACCATATTGTGGCTTGATTCCAAAAAAGAAAGGTAGGAAATCCATAGCTGAGCTTAGAAATAAGGATAGGGAAGTTGTTGGGCAGGCGAAAATAAGATCGATCATGAATGTAGGGAAGGGGAAGTTCCTTCTCACTCAGCCATGAAGGTCCTAATGTGGAATGTTAGGGGCCTAAATGCTCTTAACAAGCAATGCATACTAAAGCATTGCATCCTTGCTTCAAAAGTAGAACTAACCTTAATCCAAGAAACAAAACTCAATCAATATGAGATTGGAGTCTTCAAAAAGAAACTAGGTCATTTAAAATGGGAAGCAATACCTGTGGTAGGTGCCTCAAGGGGCTTGGGAATTATATGGGATCCTAGGCGGGTTGTAATTAATATGATAGCCAGTAAAAAGTATTGGATAGTTGCTTCTATCAAGCATCTGAGTTGTAACTTAAAATTTGTTCTTTTTAATATTTATAGTCCCATATTGACACATGAGAAGGCAATGGTGTGGCAAGAAGTAGGATTAGTATTAACTTCCTATCCAGAGTGGAACTATTTTTTAGGAGGGGAATTCAATTCTATCTCTAATCTCTCTGAGAAAGTGGGTGGTCTAAGAAGAGAACCCCAAGCTCTGATAGATTTCAGAGACTGGATTAATACTTACAACATGATAGATATAAAAACCAATAATGGCACCTTCACTTGGAATAATAGAAGGCATGGGTTTAGTAATATTGCGGAAAGGCTAGATAGGTTTCTATTTAGAGGATACATCCTATCCTTCAACTATCTTTTCAAGGCTTCCATTCTTCCCATTTCAGTTTCTGACCACTTTCCAGTCCAATTAATCATTGAGGAGGAGGTTAAACCTAAGAAGTGCCCTTTCAAGTTTGAGAAAATATGGATAAAGAATGAATCTTTCTTAGAAAATATAGAAAAATGGTGGAAAGAAGTAGAAGTTTTGGGGTCAAATTATATCGTTTTGTCACTAAAATTAAACATATTAAGAGTAAAATTATCCAGTGGAACAAGGATCGGTTTGGAGATATCTTTGTTTCTAAGAGGGATATAGAAGTTGTCTTAGCTCAACTTAATGAAAAATTTATCAAGGAAGGTATAGATCAAAATAGCTTCCTGTTGGAAAAAGAGCTTCTTTGTAAACATGAAGAAATTCTATCAAAGGAGGAATTTTTTTGGAGGCAGAAATATAGGGTGACTTGGATATCAGAAGGAGACCATAATACTAAATTTTTCCATGCTACAACAAAAACTAGAAATAGAATCAATAAATTAACCCATATTAGAAGTGAGGCAGGGATAATGCTAGACAATCCTGAAAGTGTAACATCAAAAGCAGTGTCTTTTTTCCACAACTTACTAAGCAAAGAACTTATCTTTGATTTGGCAGCTCAATCCAGTTTTATTAACAACATCCCCAACATTATTGATGATAGTAAAAATTCACTCCTAAATAAGAACTTTACCAAAAAGGAGATAGAAGAGGCTCTATTCCAGCTTCATTCGGATAAGGCTCCGGGACCAAATGGATTTCCGACACGTTTCTTCCAAAAATGTTGGCATATTTTAGGTGATGATTTAGTAGATGTCTTGGAAGGAGCAAGATGGTTAGGTAGATTTCTTAAGGAAATAAATCACACTTTCTTAGCCCTCATTCCTAAAAAAGAGAATGTGGAAAGTATGAACGATCTTAGACCTATTTCACTCTGTAATATTATCTACAAGATTTTCTCTAATTCCCTAGCCAATCGACTTAAACCTATTTCACTCTGTAATATTATCTACAAGATTTTCTCTAATTCCCTAGCCAATCGACTTAAACCGTTGCTTTCAAGCATCATTTCAGAAGAACAATTAGGATTTGTTCCTGGTAGGTCCATCTTTGATGGAGTCATTATAGAATAGGAGGCAATACACTATGTTCAACACAATCATCAAGCTACCATGTTTATTAAACTAGATATAAGGAAGGCATATGATATGGTTAATTGGATATTTATTTACAAATGCTTAGAAGCTTTCAATTTTAGCAGAGCTTGGATTAACTTAATATTTGAATGCATTTCAAGTCCCAAAATCTCAGCCCTAGTCAATGGAATTCCAGAGGGCTTCTTTGAAATGTCATGAGGTTTGAGGCAAGGTGACCCATTATCACCCTTCCTTTTCATCATAATGGCAGAAGCTTTAGGTAGGACCATTCAAAAATTTTAGGATTTGAGTAATATTGCCAGAATTAAAATCTCTAGTAGTATTCCCCCTATCACACATCAACAACTTGCCGACAACACCTTATTGTTTGGGGAAAGCAGTTTGGTAGAAGCTAGAAATTTTAAACTTATCCTAGATTGGTTCCCCAGAGCTTCAAGACAAGTGATCAATAAGGAAAAATTAAACTTGTTCTTTTTCATCATGAAAGAGAAGCTAAGTAAAGCTATTGCTAGCATTATAGGCTTTCAGTTAGGAACGCTCCCCTGTAAATACCTAGGCCTTCCACTAGATATAAGGCAAAGGTCATCCAATCTTTGGGGGCATATTCTAACCAAGCTTGACCAAAAACTCCAAAACTGGAAGGGCAAATGGATATCAACAACTGGTAGAGTAATAATGTTTCGTTCTATACTCTCTACCCTTCCCCAATACTAGATGACCTATATTCCATTGCAGAAAGGAGTGAAAAGGAAATTGGACCAAAAGCTCAAAACTTTTTCTAGAAAGGATTGGTAGACAATAAGAAATTTTCACTAATAGCTTGGGAGAAGATTTGCAGACCGAAAGATAGAGGTGGACTAGGACTTAGAGACTAGGAGTTACAAAGTAAGGCTCTAGCGGCCAAGCTAATATGGAAAATTTATCAGGAACTACATAAAAGATGGGTGAAAGTCCTAGCTAGTAAATATTTAGACCCTCAAGACCCCACTAGTATCTTTAGAATTCTTAACCCTCCCCATGGCTCAAGAACCTGGAATTTCTTAATCAATTGCAGGGAGGTAATCATTCATGAACTCTCTTGTAATATAGGAGTTGGGGATAAAACATTATTCTAGGAAGACTCATGGGGTGGGTATCCACCAGTCCATGCAATCCTTAATGATCAAAACTTAAAAAATAGCTTGGAAGAAAGAATCGACAAAACTATGGCTGATTATATCATCAAACACCCAGTAGACCTAGTTCTAGGGTGGATATGGAAATCATCTGTTGATTTGGCTTTATCTATTGAGGATGGTAAAAACCTTGAAGAAGTCCTTGCACAAAAGAAAATTATGATTACTAATAAAGATGATTGTCTTATGTGGTTTACTTCTTCCACTGGAGACTACAAGGTCGAGGATGGATATAACTCCCTTTGCAATAAACTCTTCCCTTCCAAAATAAAGGTACCTATATCATTATGTTGGGACAATCTATGTCTCCCGAAGGCAAGCCTTTTCATATGGACAACAATGCAGAAAAGGATTTTGACCTTAGATTGGTTTAAGAAGTTGGGCTATGTTGGTCCTAGTAGATGCCCCTTTGCCTCAGTAATGAAGAAATTGTAGATCATCTACTTCTTAGATGCAATTATGCTAATAGATGTTGAATGCATTTAATTTATAGATTAAATTGGGCTCCAAGCCTTCCCAAACATCTATTAGAACTCCTTTTAAGCTAGCCAATCCATTTTAAGTTTGGTCTCTATGGATTGTTATGGATTATTTCTCCTCCGACCCTCTTATGGGAAATATGAAAGGAAAGGAATAGAAGGATTTTCAAAGATAAGGTTATGTCCCTTGATCGAATCTGGAACAAAATTGAGGCCTCTATCATAGAAGTAGCTAATGGTAGATTAAATAATGGTCATAACAGTAACCTATCTTTTACTATTAGGGATGAACAAGTTAGGAAAAAATTGTCTGGACTTATTATTCCCCCCTTCTATGGCCTTGGGGTATCAGATCAACATCTCTAAGGAAAGAATGAAAATGGTCCCCTCCAAGCAAAGGTTGGTTCAAAATCAATTTTTATGGCGCTTCTAGAGGCAACCCTGGTGTTGCAGGAATTGGGTAGGTGGTTCATTTATGGGACAGCTCAACTATAGCAATGTTTTCAAAACCTATAGGTTTGGCCATAAATAATGAGGTAGAGATAGAATCACTCATCACAAGTCTCCTCTTTTGTAAAGACTTAGGCATCAAAATATTGGATATAGAAGGAGACTCAACTATAACCATTAATGCAATCAGGACAGGTAAGACTCCAAACTGGAAATTAAACAATCTGGTGTCTAGAGCCACATAACTGCTAAAATTTTCTAAGCACACTGCAATCAACCATATATGCAGGCAAGGGTAATATGGTAGCAGACTCCTTAGCTAACCAAGGAGTTGATGGTATTTGGGAAGAAAAAGTAGGTGTAGGTTAAAATTGTATCTATATAAACACATATATATAAATATTAGGAAGCATTAGTAATTGTTATAAGGCTAGCCTAGGAGCCTTCAGGACTTTCGAAGAGGATTAAACCTTTTTTAAATCGACAAGGCTTCGATTGCCTAAATGCAATATATACATATATACATATATACGTATATATGTATATATGTATATATGTATATATACACATATATACATATTTATACATATATACATATGTATACATATTTATATATATATGTATATATATGTATATATATGTATGTATATGTATGTATATGTATATATGTATACATATATTTAAATATAAAGAAACATTAGTAATTGTTATAAGGCTAGCCTAGGGGCCTTCAGGACTTTCGAAGAGGATTAAACCTTTTTTAAATCGATAAGGCTTCTATTTCCTAAATGCATTTAGAATTTCCTAATCTCAAGGCCGAAGGCTTTGTCCTAGCTCGGTTTATTTGCTCACGGCTAGTATAGTTAATCCACGAGCTTAATTTCTAGTGATTACACATAATCCATGATATATGTGCATACAATTAGAATAATAATGATTACATAGAGCTGAATTGGAAGCAAGTGTAGCCGTCAGTATTAAATAATTTGATCTTAGAGATTGATCTTCATCAGAAACCAAGCACCCTCGCCTTACATTATTATTTTATGATACTTTGGGACGATTTCCTTGCAAGTTTTAAGTAAAGAGGTACTGTTAATTATGGCGATTTTAAATCGCATGCTAGCTAACGTGACGATTTCCTTTCACATAGAATTTATTTATTTAGAAGATGACAATTTAATCCGTGGTAAGATAAAATTGAATTGAAGCTTTGAGTATGAGTGAGTTAGTAGTATGGACACACCACTAAGATTGCTGGGTCTAAAGAGACAGATGGCCTTTATAGGAGAAATCAAAGAGGATAGGTTAAGAGGCATCCTAGCCTTTCCTCATGACTTAGTTATTAGAGTAGTTAGGAAAACTCTAGGGGAGGAGTATATCTATAATGAAAATAAAACTAGGGAAAACTCGGACATAGTCGCCATGTTCTTAGTTGTGGCTATTCTCTTCGAGAAAGATAGAGAGGTGGTTAAAAAAAATTGTCGAAGTATTTTTAAGAAGGATATGTTGGGTGAGATGGATACGGTGGTCATCAATGTGTCTGATGACTTAACTGTTCCAAAGACGAAGCACTATGACAGATTTATGTGGAAGAGCAAATCGGTACTGGGATTTCCAATTCTAGAAATTGAAGATGAGGACACTTTTGCTGCTTATAGACTAATATGACAACATAATTTCTATTTCTGATGTGGATCCTGCATGTTAAACGCCCAACGTGCAACAAATGGTTCATAAATTACTTGGGTGAGGAAGGTATTGAAGTAGTGCCAGACAATGAGGAGTTACCTAACGTTGTTGTGCTTAGCCTAGGGGAGTCCTCTGTTAAGTTAGGACTTGAGGTAGGCAAGCCTTGTAAGAAAAGGATTTTAGTCTCCCCTGACTCCTAGGGCTTGTTTGTTGTCTTCTGGTTTGCTTCTAGACATTTAACCTTGCAAATATTGGACTAACCGCTTCTTTTAGCATAGTTAGGATAATTTTCTTACTTTCAGAATGCTATAGTCATCTTTCGATATAAGGTCCTTTGACGTACATGTTTATGTGATGTTTATAGTTTGGTAAGATGCTTGCAGACTTTTAACTAAGTTAACCTGGTTACAATCTTAACAGAAAATGGAAAGTAAATCTGTAGTTCCTCTGAATTTCTTATTTTCTATGAAGTTTTCTACCCACTATGTTTTTTCCTTTACTAAATAGCGGTGAGCATACTCTGGTTATATGTTTATGCACATATATGTATACGTATATGTTTATATATGTGTTCATAAACAAACCAACTCGTCTTATTTGGCTTTTTTGTGACCCATTTCTTTATGCCATTGATGGGTGGAGTTATGAATATACATATATATACATAGATATGTATAGATATACATACATACATAAATACATACATACATACATACATACATACATGTATATATGTATATATACATATACATATAGATATATGCATATGTATATATATGTGTATATGTATGTATATATATATATACATACATACATATACATATATATACATATGCATATATCTATATGTATATGTATATATATATACATATAACATACATATGTATATATACATGTATGTACATATACATACATGTATATATATATATATATGTATATGTATATGTATATATATATATGTCTATATATGTATACATATATGTATGTATACATATACATATATATGTATATGTATATGTATGTATGTATATGTATACATACATATATATGTATATACATACGTATACATACATACATACATATATATATACATACATATGTATGTATATACATATATGTATGTATATATATGTATATATACATATATGTATGTGTATATATATACACACACACATATATATGTATATATACATATATACATATATATATATATGTATATATACATATATACATATATATATGTATATATGTATATATACATATATGTATGTGTATATATATACATATATGTATGTGTGTATATATATATATGTACGTGTATATAAATATATATATTTATATACACGTACATATATGTATATATATACACATACATATATGTATATATATATATAGATATATATGTATACATATATATGTATACATATATATCTATATATATATACACATATATATCTATCTATATGTACATCTATATATATATATATATATATATCTACTTATATATCTATATCTATATATATACATATATATCTATATCTATATATATACATATATATCTATATATCTATATATATACATCTATATATATATCTACATATATATCTATATAGATATATATACATATACATATATGTACACACACACACACACACACACACACACATATATATATATATGTGCTGATTCAATCTTAATCGTGTGGTAAATTTTAACTTCATAAGCATTTATAATTTCAAGTTACTTTTTCTTCAACGCTCTTTGAGAAGTTACTCTCTGTGGTAGTATTTACTTGGTTTCTTTGAGATCTCTTCCTTGGTCTTCGACTGTCATAGCCCTAGACTGATTTTAGCATTTTGTAATCTTATTTATCTTAGATGCTTCACTTTCAATAAGTATGCATAATTTTAGTGGTGTAATTATCTTAGTTCTTTTCTTTCTGCTACATCAAATTTTCTTTATTCGTTGTTTAGGTTCAGATAGGGTGGCTTGATTTTGTATGTTAATTATTTATAGGGTAGATTTGTGGCTCTCCTTCACCTTGACCAGATATGGATAATGCTTTAGACATAGAGATCTTTTTATAGATAAGAGTGTGAAAGTTCCCAGTAGTTTTCTTTATCAATGCATGACTAACAGTCTGCAGGAGGAAGGTTGTGGTTTGTTATGGTAAACTGGTTTTGCAGGATTTTTGGGCTCTCATTGGAAGTAATTGACTCTAGTTTTACTTCTTTTCTCTGTTCTATTTTCCTTATCAATGCAAGGCTAATAGTCTGCAGGAGGAAGGTTGTGGTTTGTTTTGGTAAATTGGTTTTACAGGAGTTTTGGCCCTCGTTGGAAGTAATTGACTTCGGTTTTACTCAGAGCTCTTTCTTCTGTTCTACTAGCTCCTTCACATATCAAGCTAGGGGAGAACACGATTTCTCAGGAATTGCAGAATTTATGATGTTATTTTCATATATGGTTAAATTCACAATATGAGTGAATCGATTGTAACATTGATGTAAATTACCATCTTAAGGCTGTATTTCAAGGATAGTATCATTGGGCAAGACCGAAGGTTTTCTTAGTTCAGTTCTTTCCTACCGGTGCCCACACTGAATCGAACATATAATGTAATCTCTTTTATTAATAAATATATTATACGGTTACGACCCATTATCTATAAAAAAAAAATGACGTACAAGCAAAAAAGAAAAACAACATGCAAATAAAAAACATGTAGGCAATAAAAAAACAACATGCCAAAAAAGAAAAGTTGTTTATGAATTAATCCACTAATTAGACTGTGCAATTTGTCAACTTAAAATTGAAACTCAATTAACCACCTATTTAGAATCTAAGTGAAGATTGTAGCATGAAAATGAAATGAATTATACTCTAATTAGAGTCTAGATGAAGATTGTTGTTCGTTTAACTGCCTACTTAAGCTAGACGAAGGTTAATTGACCAATCTAATTAAACTATGTAAAAGTTGTTGATCAAAATTATGTCTCCGTTTCTTTATCTAAACCTTTTATCACAACAATTCATAAGAAAGAAAAAGAAAGATTACTAAAAAAATACACATTCACGTCAAGTTCACCAGATATAGATCAAGAAAATTAGGATTAGTTTAGTTAGAGAAAACCAAAACCCAAGCACGAATGTAAACAATGTCTCACGAACTTAACAAACATGCTAACTATTCCTATTTTGACCAACAAGGGCATCGAAACAAATGCAGAAAATATGAAAATAAACACTGTTACCATCACATCATTTCAATGTGGCCTCATTGTTTCTTCTTTCATCTCTAATGGAGATTTGTCACTCTCTGTATGCGAGGATGCACAAACACAAAGAAAGCAAAGAGATGTATGATATCGAGATTTACAAAAAAGTACGTGATTAATTGACAAGATTATTGCTATGCTATTTCGATAGAATGATGATAGAAAGATTATTGTTATACAATTTGACAGAATGAAGATGCATAATGTTAGCTTTTTAGACAAACTGGCATAATGAAATTACTACAAAATTAGATGATTTGATTGAAACGCGAGTTGCAATTTATAGAAAATTAGACTCAATGGATGGACGAGATCGAAAAGTTTTTTTTCTGAGATGGAAGGACCCAATTAAGCGCAAGACAAAGTTGACATTCGAGGAAGGATGAAGATAGAAGAAAATGAATGAGAATATATTATGAGAATGAATAATAAAATCTTTAATTATCTTCTCATAAATACCAAATTAGAAGGTTCAAAGTATCAAGAAGATTTTAACAATTAAACATTATTAAATATCTTCATTCAAAAAGATAAATAGAAGAATTAAAAATTGTAAAAGTGGGAAAAATATGTCATATGAGAGGATAAATAGACATAATTAATAAATAAGATTTATTAATTGTCTCCTCACAAAAGCAAATTTTTGAAGATACATACCTCATTTTCAAATTTAAAATTAAGATTAATGAGATATTTTCAAAAAGATGAATTTTTGAAAATCAAAGAAGATATTAGTTTCCCATTTTCAAAAATTAGGAGGATTGGGGGAAAATTGCATTATAAAAGTAAAATTTTTGTTTCAATTTTAAAAAATTAGGAGATAAATAATTAAATGAATAAAGATATTTATTTAATCATGATGGCATAATTAGCTAATTAAATAATTTATTCAAATATCAGAGTGAGAAATTGAACATTTAATTAAATAATTAAAACCACTTAATTAAACTCTGAATTTGAAATTAATTAAATAATAGATTATTTAATTAATATTAAAAAGGAGATGGTTAATGATGAATGATTAAAATGATTAAAAATGAATAATTAGTGAAGAAGGCTTAATTAATGTAATGCCCACCAATAAACCCTAGAGAATTAATATTTAAGTCAGCTAACAACCATTCTAAAAAACATATAGACATTTTTTTAAACAACATAAATAATAATTTATTTAACTAAAAAGATCACATCATCTTAAGTGCACAAGTGGAAATTAAAGCTACAACATCACATTATTCTTAAAGTAATAACATACATCTAAACTATATGATTACGTAATACTAAAGCACAAATAGAAATAAAATATAACATCTAACTTATATCCTCTAAGGTTCACAACATCATTACTTAATGAAACAAAAACTAAAAGAAACTTGAGATATTTCCTACTTAAACTATTTTCCACAACAATAGAAAATTTACCATTTAAAACTATAGAACTCTAGCCATGAGATATAACTTATCTAACTACTCTAAGCTACTACATTCATTGTATTTCAAACATATCCAATTGTTCCTAAGCTATTAAAAATATTCAACATGATATAAACTATCCATTCCTATATTGTAGTGTAGTGCCCCCTCTCTTTTGGCTTGTCAAACTTTGTTGTTTTGAGCTTTTTGTGTGGTTTCGACCCTTTTGGTGTTGGTCGATTTTGTTTTCGATATGATGTTTGTCTATGTCTTCTAGATTCATATGTGACATTTATACTCTATGCTTTGTGGATCGTTGGAATAATGATGCTTTTCATATTGTTGGCTATGATGTGATTATTTGATGTTATTTATGCTCTAATAGTTAGATGATTGTTTGTTTTGACTATACACTATGTTTTATCTTGATGTGCTTGGGTGAAAAGGAAAATCACCACAGTGCTCTTTATGGGCAAGCTATGTTGCTTCCATTCCCTTTTTATGGTATGCTATTATATGATTTATATGTATATGTTCGATGGTTTGCTTATGTAGCTATAGGTACCGAGCATTGACTCCACCTGAACCTTCAGGTCTAAGCGTGCTCTATAACCCAACGGTAAAGTGGAAATTGGAGTTATTAGTCCAACCCTTGTTGTACCTTTGTTCTTATGAGAATGAGTCCCCAATCAGTTATCCTTATTTTTTGGTTGTCCGGTCTTGTCAGTTGTTGGCTCTGCTGATCTTTCATGTTTTGGTTTGTCGCAATTCATTACTCCTACGTGTAGTATAATAATTATCTAATATTTTGGTGAAAGAGATTAATATTCTATATAAATGGCATTCCAATATTATTGATTAATTAATTAATTAATTAAATTAAAATTGTGCAAGATAAAATTAAACTAATGTTATTGGTAAAATGATTAAATTTATTTTATCATTGTTGTAAATATTATAAATTGAAATACATATGACTTTCGAAAAGGATTAAAGTCATATGAGGTTAATGTATTTCGATTACATTAGCATACATACATAATTAAAATCGTATGAGATTAATGTATTTTGATTTATAATATTTTTGTGATGTGTTATTTTATATATATATATATATATATATGGGCATATATATGTATGCATGCATGTATGTATGTATGTAGTTTAGTTAAATCTCTATTCTCATTTCATTACATCTGTTTAATTCCATAGGAACAACTGTTGACTTTACAGAAATGATTTTGATATTGTATGTATGTATGTATGTATGCATGCATGTGTGTGTATGTATGTATGTATATTATTTTTGTTGCAAGGTGTGTGCCCTTGGTCTCCTTGTGTTGTGCAGCGCAGTGCTCGGGTTTGTGACATGGCTTAATCACCTCGTGTGGATTCTATAAGTCTAGTGGTTGTATTGGGCATTAACAAGTCAAGCTTTTGGTGCAACATCAACCACACTTGTAACAAGTGGTATCAGAGCTTGGTCACAAGTTCAAACCCCTCGCTTGTGCTAGGGGGGGATTGTTGCAAGGTGTGTGCCCTTGGTCTCCTTGTGTTGTGTAGTGCAACACTCAGGTTTGTGACATGACTTAACCGCTTCCTGTGGATTCAATAAGTCTAGTGGTTGTATCGGGCATTAACAGGTCGATCTTTTGGGGCAACGACAACCACACTTGTAATAGTTTTCATGCTTTTAAATCATGTAAATTATAATAATTAGGCTAAAAGGATGATCATATATCATTAACTAATTTAGCTAAAATCAAACACAAATCAATGAAATAAATGCATAAATAAGAGATAAAAATGATTAAACTTATTGAAAAACTCCATTAGTTGCATTGTAATGCCCTGCTAGGAAACCCCGAAGGGATTAAGCCAAAACACAAGAATAGAGTGCAAATAATTTTTATTTTTTAAAAATAAACACAACATTAAGATACAATGAGATATCAAAATTCATATTACATAGCAAAAGATATCAACTAACACCTAAAGGGTTTCCCAACGTGATTACTTAATTCCACATTTCACTTAACTCACACTAATAAATCCAATAAGCTGATTATCTTATAACGAGATAATTCTTAAACAAGGATAATTTCTTTCAGTAAGATGAAAATATAGATCACAAGATAAGGCTCATCCATTAAGATTTATTCATACCTTTCATTCATACTTTTCATAAGAATTTAAGTCAAGCATCTAATTTAATAACACACTTGAATTTCATCATAAACTAATGACATATTTCCATGCATACTTAATTTCCTTAACAATAACTGAATAAATTCCATTATTCTAATCTACATTCTTTCACGATCCAATTTACTGTATTTTAAAGACGATTTCATACATGCATCTACGATTAATTTCATCTTATCCACTTTATACATCCTAACATAACATCATCCATACATGCTAAAATTGAAAAAGGAAACATAAGAGCATAAGCATCACATAACACCAAATTGATATCGGAGTTCACCCCTAAAGGGCTACATCTCCAGGTCTGCTCAACTGCAAAACCCCTCTGATAATTAAATAATTTAAGAATACATGAGGTTCTCATCATTTACAATCCTACCATCAAGGAGAAACATAACCAATATACAAACGACCACGTCGGTCAATAAATACATAAACGATCCCTGAAAAGGAAAGGATCCAGCTGAACATAATGGATGCATATACAAAGGTCCATTGGAGCATCTGCGAAACTAAGTCATCGCAACCCAAGGTCTAGCATGAAATCAGGTACTCACAAGGGCATAAGCAACAAGACAACTCCACAAAAGTGCTCCTATCAAGACAACACAATAACACATGAGCGAACATAGGGGGCAAGTGTCATCACACAACCTGGTATGGTTACCATGGCATGTTTTCATAGGTTCCGGCCCCATCCACTGGGTTACCCTAGCAACCTAATCCAAACCTCTGGCCCATCCAAACCTCATGTGGACCCACACATCCTTTCGTGAAGACAAGGATGATGGTTTGTCATTTCAGGCCTTCTCACTGCATGCCAAGTCTGTACTAGCACTCATCCCATATGTGAGGTACAATTATCTTACTTAGTGATTCATTAACTAACACTCTAATATGATATTAGGTTATCACTTATTAGACACACTTCCAATGGGTTACCCAACAGCCACTTTGGGCGCGGCCCCCAATTGAAAGCCACTTTCCCATTAGACACTAGACTATACTCAAACGAACTTAAAAACCAAGAAATACGCATGGTCAAGCAAACAGAGTTCAAAAAGGAGGAAACAACCATTTGGTCAAACACGACTTCATAAGAGGTGCACTGACTGACGGTACTCTAACTAGAGACCTGACCAACTATGGTCAACCACAATTCATCATTCGACACCCGCATAAAGAATATGACCAACTACGACACCACCACAATACAACAGTCAAACTCAAGACCGAGGATAGAATCAGGTACCCCAAACCAATCCATACGATAGGGTCCAATCAAACAAAGAAAGGTCTTGCCAATACTTAAGCAACAACGAATACATAAATTAAACTTGCATAGGCATTAACCGGTAGAGACACTCATTTCCCATTGATTTAAACATTAAAAGTTGATCAAGCTTTCTAAATGATCTAAATTTCCAAAAAATAATATTTGAACGTAATCACTATTACATAGTAATTTTAATGCCAAAATTGTCATTATAAGATCATGTCTCTATTCCAATACATAAAAACAAAACATTAATAAATGCATTTTCTCATCTAATATCCATATTTCATTAAGAGAGATTGTTGTGAAATTTCAACTATATCTTTCAATCTTCCAATTCCCAAATCAACATATTATTTAAATTTCACAAATTTCCAACTAACATATTGATTAATTTCCAAAAATTAACAAATAATATAATATTTTATTTTATTTTCTTCAATTTCCAAATGCTATATTATTTCTTTGCAAGTATATCAAAAAAATGTAAACTAAACATTAATTAATAGATATATATTAATTACTCATTAATTAAATATATGCATTAATTAATAATTTAATAAATTAAATTTAACATTATAACTTTATTAAAGATTATCATTTAAATAATATTAAATTATTATATTTTTTTTGGTAAAAAAATATATATATATAAAAAAACAATTTAAAATATATATATATATATATGGGGGGGAGGGTACCCACGTGGACCCCCTCTTGGTAGCTCATGCTACCCATGGTAGTGCTGCTACCAAATGGTAGCAAGCTAGCGTGCTACCTCCCCATGTGGTGGGGGGTTTATGCCCTGCCACGTGGGTATAATAAATCTCCTTTTGTTTTTATTTTTTTATTTTTTTTATTTTTTTAAATTTTTTAAACCAGCTACCATCAAAAACAGCAAACCCAGAAAACCTAGTCTCAATAGAGACTTAAAATAAATAAAAAATTTATTTCCAGAAAACAATGAGTTTTTTTAAAATTTCGTATTTTACAGAATAAACCAGAATAAGAAAATTTTCTTTCAATCAAACACCATAATGACAAAATGAAAAGATTGATTAACATCCATCTATCCAAGCACAAACAAATTTCTCTGATGATTTAAGTTTGAATTTGAAAGTATTTATTTGGAATTTTAACAAATTTTTATTGTAAAGAGCCAACCCCAAATTCTTTTTGATTTTAAAACAACCCAAACAACCAAAATCTAAACTTGAGATGGAAAAGAAGACAAGGAGGGCTTGGATTGGAGATATAATTCCAACTATTTCATTTTCCCCAAATAGATGAGATTTTCAATCTTCACAAACAAATTTCTTCCAAATCCAAAACAACTTCTTTAAAACAAAGAAGCCAATGAAATAAACCAGAGGCCTACTTGGTTCAACAATCCTGGCAAGATTGAAGGAGAGCCCAACCTGCAAGCTCCAAAAATCTCTTCTCCTCCAAAGTCCCCAAATTTTCACCATCCCAAAAATATTTTCCAAATTATTTTCCAAAAATATCAACCTCTCATATTTTTCCAAAAACCTAGGTTAAATGGGAAAGGTTTGACCAAAATTTTATTTTTGGAATTAAAATATTTTATTTAAATTTTATTCTCCAAAAATCATTCTTTAAAACTATATCAATAAATTAAACTTGCTTTTCAGTTTAAAATTGATTTTCTCAAATAATTGAAATTAGCCTTTCTATTTCAAAACGCCAATAAGATTAAATTAATTCTATTTCAATTAAATTTAAATCTTTCTTTTCATAAGCATAAACAGAATAAATTTGACATTAAAATTAACCATTTAATTGAACTTGCTACCAACCTGAATTGAGCAATTCAATTAATGATTAATCACATAAAAATGAAGCCTATTTAATTTAGTCCCCAAAATACTAATGCAAAAACACACATTTAATCAAATTAAGGATTAATTATTCGATTTAACCACACACACAAAACACACAACCCAAGAAACCCACACAGACAGATGACCCGCATACCCAACCAAAGGGAATACCGACGATGACTGACGACACTCACTTGAGCACGACTATGGTCAAATGAGGATCTCACGACCACCTAATCCAACTCTAAGGATTAAAGAGGTACAATCAAACCTGCGAATTTAGGTGGAGATGAACCTCGCACCCATGCGGTACTGTACCTGAAATCTCCTGCAACCAAGAGTCATACATGCATACATATATAAACTTAATGAAAGCGTTAGCCTAAGATAATGACATGAAATAGGAGAATTAATAACTTGCATACAAATTGGTGTGAAAACCACATTAACAGGTATGCACTAAAATCAAAACATTTGACTATAATCATTATATTATGATAAACTAACCAAGGTCAAACCGAGATTAGAAATTGATTAGGGCAGGGGTACTAAATTCTCCCCCTCTAGGTTCTGACTTACTCCTGGAAGTTGCAAGACTAGATGGAGAACATGTCGCATGCATTAGCCCTGAAACTCATTCAACAAAAATCAATTGGCACATAGGAATCTTTCCATAAATAAATGAAACATTATTGCTAAATCCTCTACAAATGCCATTACCCATTGGCAAGATACGTCTAAATCCATACATTTCTTATAACATTCTAGGAATTATCCACAATCATAGGCAGAGATACTAGAATTTTCTCCCTTCCATTACACTAAATTAAAACATTAAAAGAGGTAAGCTATAATTACCATACTCATCTAGCAAACATGACAAGAAAACATGCCATCGTGATCAATTTCTTTTACCAATCCATCCTCATCATAAAAATTTATCACATAGAACTAGCTTCAAATATCAATTTCTACAACCAAGTTAACTTCCATGAAATAAGAGCAACATAGGTAACTCAATTGTTTACACTTGCCAGGCATATGAAAACCTTTCCAAAGACTATGTCCCATAACATAGTGACAAGTTAACACAATTTACTCCATGATACGCATAATAATCATCCACATAACTGGAATGTACAAGTCAAAAGGCCACATGTGAGCATGTCTAATGCTCGGTCAAAGATAACATGCACGATCAACATCTCTATGCCTGATCTCGGAACAATAACATGATCATAAATATCTAATATCTCACTCAAGGCTTGATGGTGCTAGGGCACACCGTAGTGGTGTTACCTTCCATACAAGAACTTCGTGAATATCCCTTGTTGAGTAAGCTGGTTAGCCTCCAAGAGATAGTCACCACACATAGGTAGGTAGTGGATCCTAGCTGCATCATAGCCTCACATACCCCCATCTTCAAGGTTCCTTACGTCTACTTCCTCATACACACTCTACCAAGACCGTCTCATACGTCCTTGGAGAGGAATTTCACATTTCAACATAAGACCAACATATGAAAATAATAAGGATAAACTAGTTTAGCCACCAAAGTACAGATGAATCAAGATAATAAATCATCAATTCCAACAGTAAGGCAAGAAAATAATCCGGAATTGCAACACCAAATCAAGTAGGCAAAAGATCACAAGATTGTGGCTAAACCTTCAAAGTCAATGTAGAATAAATTGTTGGTCCACAAAGAATAAATAAGAATATCACAATTGCACACAACATCACTATGTGACTAGCATCTAGCCACCAACAAGGAAGGAAGGAACAATCGAAAAATTGTCGTAGTAGATCATCATGTGGTGCGGCCAAGTCACACATCCACACGTCATGGTAGTGTGCACCTCGGCATCACCCCGCATCACATCGTCACGCGACATGGCAATACCCCAAGCAAAGAAGACATGCAATGGACGTATCCTGCATGGTAGTGTACCTCACGGAAACAAGCACGCACAGGTCACGTCTCGCATAGCGACTTATCTATAAGGATACTCGCCATAAGCCAAAGGTATACATGACTAAGGTCCACCCACACGTCCACCAACACATACTAACTGGCACCTCATGTGGATAAACCTACCTTTCACGAAGACAAGGCAAAGGGTCCTCCAAAATACACCATCACTATGCTCAAGAATCACCATCAATATGCTCAAATAATAGAGAGGAATAGGTTGTCACACATAAACCTATAAATAGATTTATCAAAAGGAAAAGTATTGAGTACACCTTTGATACAGTTTTATTGTATAGCTATATCATTCCTTGAAATAGAGAAGCTAAAGTCACTTCGCACCGACATTACTCGTGCACCAATCCATACTTTTCAAGGAATGGTGACTTCAAATACTACCCCTTAACATACTGAATTACCCACAACCCGAGGTTTGGTACTCAGTAGGGAAACAAATAAGAAACATCACATAAACAGTATGGTTTCCCATACTCATAAGCAACATATCCTCCATGGTTGATTACTTCACCAACCCATGGGCACATATAATAAGCATTGGTTTCTTACAATACACACGAATACACCAGCACTGGTTTAGTCACATTTAAGGGGAGTACTTTCTAGTACGCTATCATCTACTCAAGGGAGATTTTAATTATGCTTTCCACATGAATAACGGAATAAAGTTTACTCTAGATACAAGTACTGAAATTATTAACAATTCACAATTGCATAAGGAAATAACATCATTCCTATATCTTTCTCGGATTTCAGTAAGCATTCGTAACTAAATTGCTAACTATGCAAATTCTTTTCCAAAGAGGACTTTCATCTTTCAATATGAAGCCAAAATGCAACAGTACAATTTCACATGTTTTATAAACATTCTATTAAAATCAATGCATTCTTCGTAGCATTTCTAACAATCTTATAATCTAGGCAAAAAGAAGGAAAAGAGAGTTTGATAATCCAACTATTTCCTACAAAGACACAAGATCAACAAGATCACACTATATACTAAACTTTCTCACTATAAGCCTATCATTTTAATTGCACGGTTTTCATTTCACTACCATTTTTAGAAGAATGCCAATTGGACTACATGACATCTCCAATTATTATGGTTGCAACAGGAGGTTCTAGTTTTCTAAACAACAGAGATCAAAACAGACAATCTTTTCGATAATACCAGACCTCTTGTGAACACTCACTACTTTAGTACAATACAGACACATATCATAATTTGCAACCTATCATTGAAAATAAAATTACGATCAGAAGGTAAGCGAGGAGCTATCAACAAAATAATACATATCAATGCCTGCACATCAAACAGGCTTTTCATTTGCACTTTTCAAGCACATAATAATACAATTACACATATCCAAAGGCAAGTTCAATGGAGCATTTGCTAAAATAGATCCTCAATCAAACTGGTTTAATACAACACATAAAACAATCTTTCATGGAACACATTATTACACTCTTGAAGCTACTTTAACATGTTCCCTTTAATACTTCTTTTACAAACAAAGCAGTTTCACATAACAACTATTCGCATATTGATGCACATTACTTAAGATAGAATTTAATTATGTTACTCCTATATAACACATGGAGAATTCTTTAATGTAAACATACAGTTTCCTCCCAATAACCAATATTACTTTCAACCCGAAGCCCTTTTATAATCTAAAGACACATAAGCGTCATAAGGCTCACACAAGGGCTCAAGAATTCACACCCTTATCTCTCGCAAAAAGGAAAACTCAAATCAGAGATAATTACACATATCCCAAACATTTTAATTTCTAGAGAGAGAGAGAGAGGAGGAAGGGTGATAATCATTCAATTTGCTACAAAATAAGCATTCAATATTTACCATACTAGTCCTTCAAGTGGACAACACTAAGCTAGATCATAATCTTAAACAAGCACAATTTGCACTTTCAGATTCAAGACAAGCACAAACCAACCCAAATGGATTAGCCCAAAGAGTACAACACTCAATAAGGAAGGTACATCCGACTTTCTTTCTGAATAAGAGTAATCGTACACCAAGATATCCTTAAGCACATAAAGCACATATAATCACTTCAAAGCTCCAACTTCAAGAAGGTGAAAACAAGGTGTGAACACACACGTTACACACAAGTTAAGGTCTTCTCAATCACACACATACAAAAAGGAGGACAAGCATACAACATAAGGTTGATACACCTCACACCAATTAAGGGCACAACGAAACCAGAGATCCAAGTGTTTGCAACATGAGCTCTGATGCCAAATGTAATGCCTCGCCAAAAAACCTCGAAGGGATTAAGCCAAAACACAAGAATAGAGTGCAAATAATTTTTTATTTTTTAAAAAATAAACACAACATTAACATACAACGAGATATCAAAATTTAGATTACATAGCAGAAGACATCAACTAACACCTAAAGGGTTTCCCAACGTGATTACTTAATTCCACATTTCACTTAACTCACACTAATAAATCCAATAAGATGATTATCTTATAACAAGATAATTCTTAAACAAGGATAATTTCTTTCAGTAAGATGAAAATATAGATCACAAGATAAGGTTCATCCATTAAGATTTATTCATACTTTTCATAAGAATTCAAGTCAAGCATCTAATTTAATAACACACTTGAATTTCATCATAAACTAATGAGATCTTTCCATGCACACTTAATTTCCTTAACAATAACTGAATAAATTCCATTATTCTAATCTACATTCTTTCATGATCCAATTTACTATATTTTAAAGACGATTGCATACATGCATCTACGATTAATTTCATCTTATCCAATTTATACATCCTAACATAACATCATCCATACATGCTAAAACTGAAAAAGGAAACATAAGAGCATAAGCATCACATAACACCAAATTGATATCAGAGTTCACCCCTAGAAGGCTACATCTCCAGGTCTGCTCAACTGCAAGACCCCTATGATAATTAAATAAGTTAATAATACATGAGGTTCTCATCATTTACAATCCTACCATCAAGGCTAAACATAACCAGTATACAAACGACCACATCAGTCAATAAATACATAAACGATCCCTGAAAAGGAAAGGATCCAGCAGAACATAATGGAAGCATATACATAGGTCCATTGTAGCATATGTGAAACTAAGTCATTGCAACCCAAGGTCTAGCATGAAATCAAGTACTCACAAGGGCATAAGAAACAAGACGACTCCACAAAAGTGCTCCTATCAAGACAACACAAAAACACACTAGCAAATGTAGGGGGCAAGTGTCATCACACCACCTGGTATGGTTACCATGGCAAGTCTTCATAGATTCCGGCCCCATCCACTGGGTTACCCTAGCAACCTAATTTGAACCTCTGGCCCATCCAAGCCTCATTTGGACCCACACATCCTTTCGTGAAGACAAGGATGATGGTTTCCCATTTCAGGCCTTCTCACTGCATGTCAAGTCTGTACTAGCACTCATCCCATATGTGAGGCATAATTATCTTACTTAGTGATTCAAACTAACACTCTAATATGCTATTAGGTTATCACTTATTAGATACACTTCCAATGGGTTACCCAACAACCACTTTGGGCGCGACCCCCAATCGAAAGCCACTTTCCCATACGACACTAGACTATACTCAAACGAACTTAAAAAACAAGAAATACACATGGTCAAGCAAATGGAGTTCAAGAAGGAGGAAACAACCATTTGGTCAAACATGACTTCATAAGAGGTGCACTGACTGGCAGTACTCTAACTAGAGACCTAACCAACTATGGTCAACCACAATTCATCATTTGACACCCGCATAATGGATATGACCAACTACGACACCACCACAATACAACAGTCAAACTCGAGACCAAGGACAAAATCAGGTACCCCAAACCAATCCATACGATAGGGTCCAATCAAACAAAGAAAGGTCTAGCCAATACTTAAGCAACAACGAATACATAAATTAAACTTTCATAGGCATTAACCGGTAGAGACACTCATTTCCCATTGATTTAAACATTAAAAGTTGATCAAGTTTTCTAAATGATCTAAATTTCCAAAAAATAATATTTGAACAAAATCACCATTACATAGTAATTTCAATGCCAAAATTGCCATTATAAGATCGTGTCTCTATTCCAATACATAAAAACAAAACATTAATAAATGCATTTTCTCATCTAATATCCATATTTCATTAAGAGAGACTGTCGTGAAATTTCATCTATATCTTTCAATCTTCTAATTCCCAAATCAACATATTATCTAAAGTTCACAAATTTCCAACTAACATATTGATTAATTTCCAAACATTAACAAATAATATAATATTTTATTTTATTTTTTTCAATTTCCAAATGCTATATTATTTCCTTGCAAGTATATCAAAAAAATGCAAATTAATCATTAATTAATAGATATATATATATTAATTACTCATTAATTAAATATATGCATTAATTAATAATTTAATAAATTAAATTTAACATTAAAACTTTATTAAAGATTATCATTTAAATAATATTAAATTATTATATTTTTTTTGGTTAAAAAAAAAATAAAAAATATAAACATTTAAAAATATATATATATATATATATATATATATATATATATATATATATATATATATATATATATATATATATATATATATATGGGGGGAGGGTACCCACGTGGACCCCCACGTGGCCCACCCCTTGGTAGTTCACGCTACGCATGGTAGCGTTGCTACCCTTTGGTAGCAGATTGCTATCATTGGTAGCATGCTGCCTCCCCATGTGGTGGGGGGTTTATGCCCTGCCACGTGGGTATAATAAATCTCCCTTTTTTTTCTTTTTAAAAAAACAAAAACCAGCTACTATAAAAAACAACAAACCCAGAAAATCCACTCTCAATAGAGACTTAAAAATAAATAAAAATTTATTTCCAGAAAACAATGAGTTTTTCTTAAATTTTGCATCTTACAAAATAACCCAGAATAAGAAAATTTTCTTTCAATCAAACACCATAATGACAAAATGAAAAGATTGATTAACATCCATCTATCCAAGCACAAACAAATTTCTCTGATTTAAGTCTGAATTTGAAAGCATTTATTTAGAATTTTAACAAATTTTTATTGTAAACAGCAAACCCCAAATTCTTTTTTATTTTAAAACAACTTGAACAGCCAAAATCTAAACTTGAGATGGAAAAGAAGACAAGGAGGGCTTGGATTGGAGATATAATTCCAACTATTTCATTTTCCCCAAATAGATGAGATTTTCAATCTTCACAAACAGATTTCTTCCAAATCCAAAACAATTTCTTTAAAATAAAGAAGCCAATGAAATAAACCAGAGGCCTACCTGGTTCAACAATCCTGACAAGATTGAAGGAGAGCCCAACCTGCAAGCTCCAAAAATCTCTTCTCCAAAATCCCCAAATTTTCACCATCCCAAAAATATTTTCCAAAAAAATCAACCTCTCATATTTTTCCAAAAACTTAGGTTAAATGGGAAAGGTTTGACCAAAATTTTGTTTTTGGAATTAAAATATTTTATTTAAAATAATTCTCCAAAAATAATTCTTTTAAACTATATCAATAAATTAAAATTGATTTTCTCAAATAACAGAAATTAGCCTTTCTATTTCAAAACGCCAACAAGATTAAATTAATTCTCTTTCAATTAAATTTAATGTTTCTTTTCATAAGCATAAATAGAATAAATTTGGCATTAAAATTAACCATTTAATTTAGATTGCTACCAACCTGAATTGAACAATCCAATTAACGATTAGTCACATAAAAATGGAGCCTATTTAATTTAGTTCCCAAAATACTAATGCAAAAACACACATTTAATCAAATTAAGGATTAAGGATTAATTACTCGATTTAACCACACACACAAAACACGCAACCCAAGAAAGCCACATAGACAGATGACCTGCATACCCAACCAAAGGGAATACCGACGACGAATGACGACGCTCACTTGAGCATGACTATGGTCAAACGAGGATCTCACGACTGCCTAATCCAACTCTAAGGATTAAAGAGGTACACTCAAACCTGCGAATTCAGGTGGAGACGAACCTCGTACCCATGCAGTACTATACCTGAAATCTTCTGCAACCAAGAGTGATACATGCATACATATATAAACTTAATGAAAACGTTAGCCCGAGATAATGACATGAAATAGGAGAATTAATAACTTGCATACAAACTGGTGTGAAAACCACATTAACAGGTATGCATTAAAATCAAAACATCTGACTATAATCATTATATTATGATAAACTAACCAAGGTCAAACCCAGATTAGAAATTGATTAGGGCAGGGGTACTACATGCATCATGACTTCCATTGTTCTTCTCCAAATTGCTAGTGTAGGTGGCTCTTAGGTATTGCATTGGAATTTCCTACATAAAAATGGCAATTGTTTTGAAGATTGTGATATAGCTTGAACTGAGAAAATTATGTTGTTTATATAGATTTTCAACACAGATGGGGAGGGATTTTGAACTCAAGTCCTGATTGATAGTCAACTGAAATTGGTTGATCAGCGAACTCATCTTGATTGATTTGTTAACTCAATAGATTGGTCTGTTAATGGGATTGATTGAGAAGTCAACTAGATTGATTGGATAGTGAACTAAATAGATTAGTCAGATGACTGGATTGATTGAAGAGAAGATTGAATTGATTAGGAAGATGACTGAATTGATTGGAGAGATAAGTGGATTGATTGATCAATCAGAAAAGGTGATTTGGAGTGGAAAGGGGAGATTGATGAGTTAACTAATTAGTCAACTGATTTGATCAATCAATTCTGATTTCAACATGTGTTGTAGGATTTTGAGATTGAAATTCAATTTCATTTTTAATTTGGATTTTTGAATGATGAAATGCACATGAAATTTATTGAAATTCAATGAAATTCAGATTTGGGGAAATGTGAATTTGAGAAATTGGAATTAGATGAAATTGATTGAAATGCAAATTTGGGGATTTGGAGGAATGAATCAATTAATTTAAATTATTTAAACATTAGAAATAGAATTAATTAAATAATAAGGATTATTTAATTAAGGGAATTAATCACAATTAATTAAATAATTAATATTTGGAAGAGGGTTAAATGATTAATTGATTAAGAAGTGAAATTAAATAATTAGTAATGTGATATGTGATGATTGAGTTAGTTTAGAAGAATACTTAGCTTAATTAAATAATTAAAGAACTAATTAATTTAGATGAATAATCAATGTGCGATTGATGAGACATTTTTAGGTGTCTACATTTGCCCCTCTTTGACACAATATCAGAACGACGTTGTTTCAAAGAAAATGAAAAAAAATCTACCCCAGTATGCCCTGGTAATGGAGGTAGGATGCCCCTCGAGAGATTGTTTGTACAATGAAGACATGAATGATATCTCGAAAGAAGAAGAATGCTATATGAGAGATGGATGAATGGTTAGTTGATGACACAAATGAGTTTGATTGGATAGAAGAAATGGTTAGAATGATTTGTAGATTGATTGAATGATAAGATTGATAGGATTGATGGGATTGATAGGATTGATTTGATTGATTTGATAAAGATAAATTATAGTTTCAAGAAGGACACATCCTATATAAGACAAAGTTGATCAAAACGTCTAGTTTTAGGAAGGATACATCCTATATAAGACAAATGATAGATCAAAATTGGATGAATAATGAAATATGATGAAGGTGAGGAATAAATGATTGATAGATAGAATAGTTGATATGAGAAAATGATTCGAGATAGAATTAGAAAGATGTGAGTAAAAATTGAAATGAACTCATTGAGAGTAGAATATGTTATGATTGATGATGATACATGAGTCAATCTTGATGGAATGATATGACTAATGATGATAGTGAATGATGGTGATGAATACTCTTCTTATCTTTATTCATAGTGCAACACATTATCATCATTGAACCTTATTATGTAACAATGAAGCTTAGTACATTAGGGTATAAGGAACCAAGAGTAAAGATATCTCACTGAAAAAACAAACATGTAGTAGACAAGGAGCGAACCCTCCATTCTAGGAATAACACCAAGGGTTGAGGTATGGGTGGTAGTCACAAGCATAGATATCCCTGACTTTTATTTTTACATAGGATACTTGTCAAATGAACGTACCATTCACAGACACCCATTGGAATTGTTGCCCCAGAACTTCATTGGTTCACACCACAAACAACAAACAAAGAAAAAGACCATGCCCATCATAGCTCCTATAGTCACTTGTGGACATCCTTGAGTAGCATAGGAACATGATCTAACATAAATCGATAAAAGATGGATCAATGAAAGATAAGACAAACTTGACCATACAAGGCAACAACCATACTGATCTTCTTGCCAAGGATAAGTGTTGCTAGGATGATTGTTTGATTGGATACCCATTGTAGGAAATATGTATCCATTAGGACATGGTATCTGATAGGTGCTTGTTTTAGGAATAATGTATCCATAAAGGCACGTTGTTTGATAAAGATGTTGACAACTGATAGGCATTGATCGGTTAGGTTGTAGACTAGCTTGGTAGTTTGTCTGTTGATGCATGATTTATTAAGCTCAATGTTTTGATTTGTTTTGTGTTTTGTGTTTGTTGAAATGCTTGTCGTTTGCAAAGGATAATTTATTGTGTATTGTGATTGATGGATTGTTTTTTATTTTTTTTATTTTTTTGATGTTTTTGGTTTTTTTCATTGTTTTTTGATGTTTTTGTTTGATTTTGAATTTTTTATTTTTTGAGGATTTTATTTATTTATTTATTTTTATTTTTATGTTTTGGGTATTTTTGTTATTTTTGAATGTTTTTGGATTTGATGAAACATGACCTGCCATTAATTGATAAAGATAAGTCTTACTTGGACAAAATCTGGCAGTCATATTGATCTGTGTCTTTGTTTTGATTGCTTGATGCGATGATTGATAAGAATGTTTGGTTTCAGAGAGTGAGTACCCCCATATAAGACATGTTGATGTTTGATAGAGTTTGATTTTTTATCAACAAGACATGTGATCAGCTTGATTGTAGACTTTGAGAGTTTGCTTGTTGTTGATTTGGTTTGATGGATGGTCTATGCTTTCTTGCTTTGAATTTCAGTTTTTTTTTCATGGCTTTTTTCAAGACATTTTTTTATTTATTTTTATTTTTAGAGATTTTTTTTTTATGTTTTTTGGATTTTTGATTTTTTTTTCAGGAAATTTCCCGATCTTTAGGATTTTTTTTAATTTTTTAATTTTTTTAGTGATTGAAAAAGAAGGGTTTATCCAAATCTTCAAACAAAGATCAATGAACTATTTACACAAAACTCTCTAGACCCCATGAACAACATGAATCTAAAAAGATATGGATTTTTTTTATTTTCATGATCATTTTTTGATTTTTTAGATTTTTTGAAAGATTTTTTTATTGTTTTGGTATTTTGAAAGATCATATTTGAATTTTTTTGGTATTTTTTAGGATCTTTTTATGATTTTTAGGTATTCTTTTAGGATCTTTTTCTAATTTTTAAGATTTTTTCAGGACTTTTTCTAATTTTTAGGATTTTTCCAGCTATGCCCCCTGTATGCAGACTTGTTATGACATGATGAGTTAGGCGATGCATATGGAGACAATGAATTTTTGATATGAATTCTACAAATGCAAGATGCATGATGATGATGCAATTCTTACTCAAACAAGGATGATTGTGTGTGTCTTTCATTCTGAAATGCACTAATTGGATTAAAGGTGTGAAACGTTTTAGAGATAGGAGTTCAATCCATTATTATCAAAAGACCTTAGACCATCCAACCTAACACACTATGAACCAAGAATTATGAATGGAAGCACAAAAATCTTCTCCATCAATTCTTGAAACTTTGATCTTCTTTTGCCCATGTGTGTGCACTTGAATTTATTTCGACTCTTATAACCATTAGAGACCCTTGGAATTCTATGTGGCTATCTATGTGAGTTATTCTGACTTCAAAAGAAACCTGGATAGAGCCTCGCTACCAACAAGCTTTTAGGGCTCCGATGAGGTTATATATCGTAATCTCTCAAATATTGCTCCATTGTCGACATGCATCCATAGCCTTGATGGAGTTATACACATGTTCCCTTAGTTTATCTTTTATTGTACTTGTATGCATGATATTTCAATTATATATCTTTTCTCTTTTTGCCATGATATTTTGATATTGATTTTGGCATAAAGCATTTTTTTTTCTTGCCTTGACTTGTAAGTAATGAAACCTACTTGGTTATGACGATTACAATGGTGCAGGAGTAGAATTTAGGATTTTTCGCTAGCCACATGACCAACTAGATATCTGTAATGACTTAGAGCATATGGTTAATGTGTGAGATATGTAGCTATTGATAGGTTTTGGGTAACAAGGCTCAATAGTGAAACCTCTACACAACCATGGATAAAGCTTAATCACAAGGTGATGTTGAAGATAATTGACTAGGACCTCCTAAAGACTTCATGATCAAGTATATAGAAAATGATACAACTTTCTCTCCTTTCAGTGCAGAAAAGTGAGTAACTTAGACAATCTCCTTGGTTTATTGATGTAAGTTTATGAGAAAACAATAATGATATGTGGGTATATGTTGTGCAATGGTGACATGCAAGCAACTATTATGCACTATGAAATGAAGATATGCGATGTAATGAAATTTAAACTAACCCAACCCTTAGATGTAATATCTTTTTAGGTGCATGTTGTTATGGGGCCGGTAGGAATTTTATGTAGGTAGTTCATTGGTCTAAGTTTGAAAAGTTGGATAAACCTGTCTCTTCCCATACGATATTCAGCTAGGTGTTCATGTTCAACATCTCCAATGTTGACTTCCTCAATTTTTGGATTTTGTATATCACCAGAGGGAAATCCCACTCTAGTATCCATGAATTCAACTATAGCCTCCTTATTTTCAAAACAATCAAGCTGTGGTAGATCTTCTTTCCCCCAGTCTTTCAAGTGTGGGTGTATAAGGAAAATAGATTCTAGTTCTAAAGTCATGACATGAGCAGGTGCTATGTTTGTTTCTATTGATGCACTTAAAGAGGATGATGAAGCCAACCATGTGTTAATCTCATTAGCTGGTGTTATGCTTGTTTCTGTCACTACATTGGCATTTGATGATGGCGCACATAAAATTGTTGATAAATTATTCTTTGTAGTATGATTTGGATTGGTGACTTCATTGATAAGGGGTTCATGAACAACTTGTGTAGAGGCAATGGGATCAAGAGGGAAAATGGTAAGTTCATTTGAGAGGGAATCTTATGAGAGAAATGGAGTATTATGACATGGAAATAAAGGGATGAATGGATCTTGATCAGGATTTGGAGAAATATTGGGATCTTGTTTAGGATATGGAGGTGAAGGGATGCTTTGATCTTGACTTGGAAAGAGATTATTAGGAAGGATGGAAGGGACGTCTTAATCTTGCTTGAGAGGTGGATGCTGGATGGGACTTGAAAGAACATCTTGCTCTTGAGAAACAATGGTGTTATTATGAGTGGAATAGAAAAGAATGAGGGGATCATCATAAGATTCTTTATATGTGGATTCTTGATAAAAAATTGGGTAGGATGGAAGGGTTTGTTCTTGATCTTGATTTGTTTGATAGATGATTCCTTCTAATTTTGGATCATCCTTTTGACATGTGGAAGGAATTTGAATGAGACTCTCTAATGTGGGTTTTCTTGGAAATGGAATAGATGGAGGCATTGGATCTTGAATTTCTGAAGCATGGATAGGACTAGCATCATGACTTGGATTAGATTGGATTTGTATTATGAGGAGCCTTTGGGAGATTGTGTTATTGGATAAAGATGGTGTGGATTTCTCTTGTGTAACTTCAAGGGATGATGAAATGGTGGATAGATATGATTGATTTGGATTTTGGTTGAATGGGTTTGTTGTTGGTTCAAATAGGTTTGATTTTGGTTGAAAGGGTTTTGGTTTTGGTTGAAAGAGGTTTGATTTGGGTTGAAAGAGGTTTGATTTTGGTTGAAAGAGGTTTGATTTTTATGCAATACAAAGATTCCTTCCTTTAGACTCTATGATTATATGCTCATCACATTAGCCAAAAAGGGTGTTATGACAATCGAGTCAAGGGAAAATCATCAATTTTCTATTAGAACCCTAGTTATCAGGGAATCTCGTGAAAAAAACTACAAGGTATTAATTGTTCATAATTTTTAACCATTGGCAAATGGAAGATAACCCACAACTCTATACTCTCATGTGCTCACATAAAAAATTTGAATCCATATAACAATTTTCAAAAATAGAAAATAAAACAAATTGCAAAAACAAAGCGAGTTGCAGAAAAAATAAATTTCCAATTTTGGTGCCAACAATTTCAAAGTTCAAAAATTAGTTGTACATTATAGAATCCTCTAATTGCTATACAATTTATACCAAATTTATGCATATTGCGGTCACAAGAGAACCTTGGGTTCCTTGAATGTTCGACTTCCACATTTGAAAAATCACTGTCAGACACAGATATTGGAATACCAATACAGATCTGCTAAATCAATGTTGGGTATTGATGTCGGAATAGCAACTCCAATCATGACTTCTTAATCACTCATTGGAATAAATCTTCAAGGTGGAATAACCATTCAACGTAATTCCGATAGAACAAGCTTATCCCAATGTCGCCCATTTTGACATAGCTATACCGAATAGGACAATTGGGCAACTATTGGAATAACACTCCATAGTCGGCTAAACAACATTTGTCTATCTTGATAGGAGAAACTATCCCGATGACACTTGTCAGGTTAACTATATCGATGGAAAACTTTGACAACTTTCTACAACTGAGACCCTTTGTCGAGATAACTATCTCAATGATAGTATGGATGACTTTTTTTACAACAATGACACTCTATCGGTATAACTTATCCCAAATGACAACAAAAATGACAACTTTTGAACAATATTATAGATTTGCAAATTATAACTCCAAATTCGACATACCCATCTAAAAAAATGAAATTATATTATAAATGGTCTCAATAGACCTTATTGAATCATAGTAGACTCAACCCTAACGCCTAAGAATCAAAACCTATTTACTAGATTCCAGGTGCTCCTGCACCAGATTTTGGTTGAAAAAGGTTTGGTTTGGGTTGAAAGAGTTTTGGTTTTGGTTGAAAGGAGTTTGAATGTTGGGTTGATGTGATTGGTATGTTTGATATGTTGGGTTGAAAGAAGATTGACATGACTCTAATGTTAGTTGAACTGAGGTAGGAATTATTTTGTTGAAGAATGAAGGTTGGCATGTTTGAATGGTCTCACAAGAAAAAGAAGGTTGGCCAAAGATTCCCTCATGGTTATCACTTCTCTCATCATTTTTTCTAACTAGCCCCTATGGTTGTTAGGACTAGTCATGTCTCTCATTTGTTGTTGCAAAGTCTTGATCTTTTGAGCTAAGGTTTCTATGGATGGCGATGGAATAGGAATGGAAGGGATGAATTCTTTACCTTCCCTACGAAATGTATAATGCCAATCCATGATGTTTGATTGATTGGTATGGACCTAAGATCACAACATGTAAGATGTTTCTCCATTTCTAGAATGTTACAATGTTTGATTAATTTTAAAAGGGTAATTTATAATTAATTATTTTCAAATTTAAAAATATGCATGTGTGGGAGTTACAAAAAGAAAAGAGTAAATTAATTATAAGTGGATTCTTGCATGCTTTTTTGAGGGTTATTTTTAGGGGAAGTAATGCTTTGTAGCAACACAAAGAGCTTGTCCTTTTCTTGTCCCAAAAGAGTGAGTCTTCTCACTTGTTTCTACCATAAATGATTGTCCTTTCCCCTTTGATTGTGAGGAAGTGGAAGGTGGAAAATCCTCCTTCTTGTAGGCATTAGGCAAATCAACATTGTCCTTTTTGAGGACATGAAGGAGCTCATCAATCTTCTTAGAATAGAAACAACACTCCTCATGTCCAACCTTTTTACAATAGGCACAAGTAGGTCTCTCCTTTGGTGAATTGTCCTTCTTGGTAGAGAATGAATCTCCTTGTTGTGGAGAAGGTGGTTCTTTGTCCTTAGGATTTGATTGCCCTTTCTTCTTGTTTGAGTTTTCCTTTCCTTGATTTCCTTTGTTCCCTTGAGTTGCCACATATGATTGAGACTTAGAAGTTTTAAGAATGCCCATGCTTATCAACTTAGTTTTCTCCATAATCAACATGTGTATGAAAGCATCAAATGTAGGCATTTTTTAGTTTGAACCCATCGTCATCCTATAATTTTGGAAACTAGAAACAAATGTTGCATATTCTTTTGGAAGATTTCCCATCAAATTGTAGATCAATTGAGTATCCTTCTTATCAATGCTACAATATTTGAGTAGTGCCCTTAACTCATTTTCCTTAGTGACATAATCTTGTATTGTATCAAAGTCCTTGGGATCTAACATGATGAGATCACTCTCAATTTGATATCCCTAATCTCATCAACTTGGCTATACAAGTCTTGAAACTTTTGCCATGCATCCTTAATTAAAGTTCATTTTTCAATATGAAAGATGAGATCTTTTGATACAAACTTCATTAAGGTACTAATTTCCATGATGTTATTAGTGAGCCAATCCAAGTGACCATTGGGATTAGCGGGAGCAACAATAGTACCATAAATCTAATGAGTTAATCCTTTTTCCATTAGTTTACTCCATGCATAAATTTCCAAGTAGCATAATTATGTGGAGTTAAGAGAGGAAACTTAGGAGAACTCATAGAAGCAAAATGAAAGAACACGAGACACCCCCCCCCGCAAAAAAAAAAAAATTCACTCAATCAAAACCCCCCCCCCAAAAAAACAAATGATGATTTTGGCACTTTATATGTAGTGTGTGTAAAATAGGCCACTTGCAAACAATGAAAAAGTGGACTTCTGATTTTGTTTTACAACTTTCTCCAATAGGATAAGAACTATAATGCACTAGACCAAAAGTATAGATCTATACAATACAAGTGCCAAATTGGCCAAAAAAGACCATATGTTTAATTTCCACTCAAAATCACTATAAAATGATAGCATATTATGAAAGTAGATGAAAAATAATGCACTTTCAAAAAAAGGGCACCTAAAAAGGAGTTCGTATGAGCCCAAACAGAGTCCTGAAAGTTGCAGAAATGGGGATTGGACAGGTACAATCACCCAAAACTGAATTTTTTGAAAAAATGTCCATCGAAATTAGAAAATAATACCACCATGTCAAAGTACACAAAAAATTAGCCAAAAAAATGCATCAAAAAAGGAGTCAAAATGAGCAAGATACGGGCCTTCAAAGTTGGGCCAAAAATTAAAACTGCTCAAAGGAGGGGCTGATTTTTTTTGAAAAATGATGACATAAACAAAGCACTTGATTAAATTTTATGGTTGTCTGGACATCACCAAACTGTCACTCCCCATGTCTAGTGTAGGATGTTGACGTCAACTATACAGATGATGATGTCATAAATGACTGGCTGGCTAACTAGGAGTACGGGCAGTGATGTGGCAAGCTGCATGGACTACTCCATTGGTGCTGACTCATTTTTTGATTGTGTCTTTTGCATGGATGATGAATATGCATAGAGAGACAATTAAATTCTGACACGTGTCTACCACGGAGGCAAAAAATTTGCATGTGCAACTAAGTTGGCAGTTTATGTCTGGAGCGGTAGTGAATTGGGTTGTCAAGAGGATGCAGAGACATCAGCGGTGCTAAGTGCGATCGACAAAGGGGGAGCAGTCGAAAGGAGGTACAAGCCAGAGCAGTGATCATAGGTGGCACCAAAGACAACAATGCTAGTCGAGGTGAAGTGGGGTGGAGACTGTTGGAGACCCAGCAGACAACGGAGGAAGCAACAATGAGAGCCGACAAAGATGACGTATAGGAAGCAATGACGATGGTGAGGAGGCTTTAGCGGTGCCCAAGAAAGATAGCATGTAGGTGGTATGGCCCTGTGAATTGTGCAGGGTACGACCCCTGCATAAAATCCGCAACACTACTGGTAGGGATGGGGTCTACGTATTCCCCAAACAAAATATTTCAATTTATTTTTTATATATATATATATATATATAAAACTTTTGCAATTTAAAAAAAATAAAAAGTACGAATTAAAATATGAATTAAAAAAAATATTTCATAGAAAATTATATCTATATATCTATATATATATATATATATATTGAAAAATCCGTACCATATAGCCAAATTGGCAAAAAAATTCCTCTTAGCCCCAAAATTGGCTTTCTCCAAAATAGGTCAAATTTATACTCAAAATTTATGGAAACAACCACCTAGACGTAATGGTGAAGTCGGATCTGGTCTAGGACGCCTCTATAAGATGCTTCTCCTCAGATCTACCTCTTTACCTCTTTCAAAGATGCAATTAAATCTCTCCAAAGACTATGCAATGGCGCTCCAACTGTTGTGATACCATGTGAGGTTATGCTTGAAGCAACCAAGATCAAAGAGACCAATAGATAGCACAATGAAAAGAGAGATAAAATACGACAAAAATAAACTACATTCCTATCAACTGGATCATCAAGAATTACATACAATTAATGATGAGCCTTCTTATAAAGGCAAGGCTAAGAGACAATAGAGCACACAATGATGACATGTAGCTCAATGAGATGCAAGGGTAGGTAGGGGTAGGTTGGAGAAATAGTAAAATTTTCCACATGAGGTGGATCACTTGTCAAAGGTGGAATTATCACTCCACAATAAGTGGATATGATAAAATAATAACAAGATCACACCATAAAAGGTGGAAATTCTCCTACATACACACTCCCAATGTATGCACATATCCCTAAGTGTCTCAAATGCAAACTAAAATGTTATGCATGTACCTAAGTAAACTTAAGTAAAGTGTAATTATATCCAAGATGAATAAATAATAACACCAACACAATCAATTATAAAACATAATACATTATTGCCTATTGACTACCATGATTTTGATCAACAACAAATAAAAGAAAGAATTCAAAGTTTGAATGATAAAGTATACATGTAAATAATCCAAAACAAAATTTAACCACATGATTAATTGATCATATGAAATAATATTTATACTTTTATAAAAAATATAACTAATTTCTAAATATATCAATACACACATATTTATTCGCAAAATGTAACTCTATACTCAAATCTAATAACTTGAATCCAGGCATATCTAATTTTATCCTTCATAACTAACTTTGTCAAACCTAGCTATAAATATCCAAATTGTATCTATATTTATTGATGATACTTTCTTTATGAAAATAAACTACATTTCCAAAATTAAAATATATATAGCTCTTTAAATATTTAACCAACTTCAATATATAAATGAATTTACTTTTATTATAATAATGAATTGAACTATATATATACTTTCCCACATAAAACAAAAATATCAATATCCATAAAATTAAATAATAAAACAATTTTTATTTATTTTTAATATTCGTAGATTGTACCCATATGCCATGCGGGGGGTTAATACCACTGTTGACCCCCATGGTGGTGGAGGTGATCCCACCACCGTGGGTGCCCACGACACCCCAAAACAACCGAAAATATGCATCGAAGAAAAATAAATAAAAAGAAAATTTTATATATATATATATATATATATATATCATCTAAATTATGAGACAAGGATTCAAAAGTTTCTTTAGGAAGAATAAAATTAAACTTCTTGAATCAAAATTTCAAATGTACAGAATCTCCCCAAATTTGTTTCCAAACTCTAATAAACAAATATCAAACATAATTTACCAAACAAAGACACAAACTGAATCTTTTCAAATATCAAATTTAAACCCAGAAATCTAATCCCCAAATTATTTCTAGAAACTAGACAATTTTCTCTTCAAGGTAAATCAAACAAGCAAATTTTTATTCAGATTGAAAGGAAATTTAACATGCAAGAAAATAATCAAAATCCCAACCTTTTATGCTATTTGGAAAATAGAGGCAAAAGCAATAATTGCTTAGCACCAAACCAGAGAGCTCCCATCCAAAAAATTCAGCCAAAACTTCCAAATACCGATTCCTCTTTTCTTTTTTAAATTTCTTCTTTTCTAGCCAGAGTTTACCCAAAATTCATTTCATAACCCCCCCATGTTCCAAAAATAATTGTGCAGAGGAAGATTTCATTCATGACCAAATAATTCCTCCAAAAACCCCCAAATTGATGCCAATTTTTTTTCATGGGAATGCAAAGTTTTTTCCTCCCCTCTACAAATTGTAACTCCCATCCTAAATTTTGTGTGCCAAGATTCCAATTAATTAATCCCATTCATTACTTTATTATTTTTTTTTTGTAACTCTCCACATGAAATTTGAATTAAAATAAATAAATGTTTTTTATTATGAAAGCAGTGAGAACTAGGGCACTGACCTTTTACATAGCATGAACTATCAACAACACCATAACATCACTAGAACAACACAAAACTGTTATAAGCTAAAGTCTTTCAGAACCAAAAAAATAGTTAAGAGTTCGAACCAACAAAACACGAGGGACACCCGCCCAACCAAAGACCAACAAAACAAGACCTAAGGGGTCAACTTGAGAACCCCTGTCATTTCTATGACACTGTTTCATTCATTAAAGAGGAACTTATATAGTTCCCGACCTCCTCCTTACCAGCATCATTGTTTGCAGTATGCTCTCTCATGAGGGAGAGAGTCAGAGCTGAGATGTGAAGGACCTGCAGACAAAACTTGTTAATACCGATAATCTGAGTATCACGGACCTCCATCTGACGTTTCAACTCTTTAACCTCATCAATGATGTCCTTCACATCCAGGAGTGGCGCTAAGTTTTCAATCTGCTTCAGGATTGTCATGACCTCTGTGCTGATACTCTGTATTTTCTCCATGGTAGGGATCCCGTGGGGGATTTCAGTCTCGACAAGACTACCCTCCCTATTTTTCTCCTGGTTATGCATAGTCTTGGAAGCCAGACCCACTTTGTGCTCCTTTGTAATCTCAACCATCTTCACTGCATCCTCCTCAGGGATACTTATCGCCTAGGCTCCCATGTCCTCTGGGTCCACCAGTTTGATCGAGACCATAGGTTCCCTTTCCAGCTTAGCATTTTCGTAATCCATAGGGGGCACAAAAGTGTCGACATCCTTAAGATCTTCCCTCTCCTTCTCATCAATAAGTTCCTTATCAGTATCAGAGACACATTGAGTTTTTGCTTTTTTCTCTGAGGAGCCCTTAGATGCAAGTCTATAGGATCTCCTCCTTCCTTCTATGCTCAGAGAGGGGTTTTCCTCCTCCATCTCATTCGACAAAGAGTTGTCATTAATGACAATTATTTTGTGCTTCATCGAAGGTTTCCTTCTGCCCTTGGGGGGAGTATAAGACTTCTCTTTACTAGTGGAGGAAGAGGGCACATAGTGGATAATTTTAGTGATAGAAATAGAGGGGGGAAATCGAGCAACTGCAAAGGCATCATGCGCAAATTGGAAAAACCTAGGAAAAGAAATGCCAGAAGAGAAGGCCGCGAGAGGGTTCAAAGCCATAGAAGAGGGTTGAACCAACATAAGGTTTCTAGGTGGGCAGAGAGACTGATGGAAATTGTAGAGCCTGTAAATAAGGCCTTGGTTTAGCAGGATAGGTGGCTTATCCCAAATTTTGGGGCCCGAGGCTTCTCTAATAGAAGTTTCTAGAGAATGCAGTAAGAAAAATGGTAAACAAAAGCAGGTCATTATTACAAAAGTGGTTGAGCCAAGGAAGGTGGTAGTAATAAAATACCTTGAAGTGGTCTTCTAGCATAAATCATTTCATTATCATCAGAAAGATTTGGTTCTAGGGTTGCTTCAACTCCTCAGGGACAAAACCACCTTGCAATTTCATCGACTCCTCCTTGTTTATAAAGAAAAGTTTCAAAACTTCACTATTGGACACATGGTTGGTCCTCTTCCACCTTCTCCCTTCTAGCAAGAGGCTCGTCACTTGAGAAATTGAGTCCTCTAAAACCTCAAAAGAGACACCCCTAATCATGACCCTTCTCCCAGTCCAAGAGGCTGCAAACTGATCCGAGAGCTGCTCATAGTGGCCAGAAAGGAACTCCATGAAATCAAAAACCCCTCCTTCAACACAATAATTCTAAACTAGAGCATCATTCTTAAATTCATCTGGATTATCAAGTTGGTAATGCACTTTGTCACCTCTCGTAGTCAAGACAGAGATCACTTGTTTAGCAGAAGACATAAGAAAAGCCACGCAAAGAATGTCAAGAATGTTGTTTTTAGAGGAAATATAATTGACTATATCACAAGGGTCGGATAAATTAAGCCTGAGGCGACTATCAAGGCACCAAAAAGAGGAATTATTGCCATTAATGACCTTGGAAATAGGGAACTTGTGTGAGTCATTAATCATAACTTGAGACAAGACCTTAGGCACATAGGAAATAATCTTGCAATTGAAGCTAGTTAGATTAATGATACCAGTCGCATGTGGATTAATTTGCATATGAAAAGCCTTGAAAACAATACAGTGAGGCCAATATCCTAACATGTCATCACCCTTCCAATTCATCACAAGGAGATGACCCCAAAAAGCATACACAAAAATGATTGTCGCATACACCTCACCTTTGGTGGTCATGTTGGCAGTCATCAACATATTCCCCTGTTGATTATTCCATCTCATCCAATTGTTGCCAGTAGTCATCACCATATTCCCCATATTCAAATTCAAAAAATAATTCCTCCCAAGACCCCAGAGCGTCAAGAGGAAGTACAAAAGGAGGCTTAACAAGAGAATCATCATAGGAATGAATTTTGGTACCTTTCCCCTTCAAGAGGGAGTTAACATGAGGAGGCAGAGAATTATGGTTCCTCCAACATCTTAGGTAAGTATTCGACAATCCTAGGGCTGCCAAAGCTTCAAAAACCTCATTGCCTTCCCTATACACATGTATGATGCAGAAGGAGTCAAGCTCAAATATAAGTCTAAGAATATCCCTAATGCTACTTTCAATAGTCCAGTTGAGTCTGTTCCACCCTTTGATAACATCAACAATGAGCTTAGAGTCCCCTTCAATGTTTAGATTTGTTATACCCATGAAGAGGGACAACCAGAACCCCCAAGCCAAGGCCATAGATTCTGCTTGATTGCTAGAGTGGCCATTTAGATTCCATGCATAGGCAACAACCAGGGCCCCATTGTGATTTCTAATAACACCACTTCCAGCCGCAAGGCCCAGATGAGTTGCCCCATTGTTAGCAATCAAGAATAGGGGGACCAACTGACATTCTGCCTTAGGAGATGTTTAGAGCCATCATAGTGAGTAAAGGAGCTAGGGAGGTTTAAACTTCAAGCGATCTCCCAATCCCGTTTTGAGGGAGGATTGGGTTGGACTTTGACTCTAGCAATAGAAATGTTCTCCAGGATGAGTTTTAAGAAACTAGCAAAGATAGATTCTAAAGATGCCTCCTTTTCCTTGAAGATCCTATTATTCCTTTCCTTCCAGATGCTCTAGCAAAGGTGTGGGGGAATTTGTCTCTAAAGTTGGCAGACAAGAGGGTTGGAGGAGGGGACCCCAAACTCTTGCATCAAATGCAACATGTTTTCATTCATGGTCCAACAAATGTTAATCTTGTGACAAACCATCCCCCAAAGGTCTTTGTCAAAGTTATTGTACACTTTAAGTCTACCCTGCCCCGTTTGGGGAGTTAGCTTCTTTTTTCCTCCGGCCAAACTCCTTTTCACCCAAAATTTCTTTTTGTCTCCTCGCGTCTTCCACATGGTAGTATGGCTCATGTTTTTTAAAGTTCCCTCTTTCCTTTGCCAAGAAGTCGAGTGGTGTTGATAGGTAGCATTTGGTTGTTTTGTTGTTTTAAATGGGCCCACACCCACAAGCTCACATTCAAAATCTTTTCATTCTCTCCATGTGGCAGTTCTTTGCAAGGCATTTAAATGCTTTTCAACTTGCCTTTAGGATGCTCCCTCCTATTGCCACGTTGTGATTGAGGTAACCTCTAAGCATTCTCGTTCTACTGTTGTAGAGGTAGTGGTTTTTGAGATGCCAATAGTTTGCAGTTTCGGTGTAGTGGTTGCAGATTCTTCTATTTCTATCCACGGTTAAAAGATTCAATTACAACTGTGATGAGGGCCAAATTTTTTTTGTTCAATCGGTTGAAAGGTTATTTCACAATTTCCAATGGATGCTAATGATGTTATTAGTTTTGGGTGATCTCTCTGTTTTCTTTGTTGAGCAGTTAGCTCAGGTTTATTTATAGGATGCTTTTTGCTTTTGTAGGGGTTCATAACTTTTAGAGAATACATACTTTTTGCTAGGGAATTTTCGGCCTTGAAATTGTCTTTCTATTTCTGGAAAACTGTGATAGTTAGATTATGCCTTCGACTTTTTATGAATATAATTTTTCATTCTACAATTGTCTTTTCCTGTGCCTTTATGTAATTCTTCTTAACTTCTAAGATATATGCTACAAGACTTTGTGAATTAAACTATGTTTCTATACTTGTTTTCTAACATATGAATGGTATATATAGCTTTATGTTAATAAGAAATTGTTTGTATTCAGATCTTGATTTTATTGGGAATGTATATTGTTGAATGGGTTTCAAAGCTACATATTTATGAAGTTCTTTATGCTTATAGCATAAGTCATATCTCAATGCATCACTATAGAATAGTTTTGTTACAAGTTTTTCTTCCTATCCCTTTTCTTCCCCTCTATGTATGAAGAGTCATCTTCTAAAATCCTGGAGGTTACTTAGTGAGAAACGCATAGGTCCCCCATCACTAAGTTTCGCATAAGACTGTTTTCCTCTAAGAGTAATGATGTAGGGGCATCCCCAATTTATAGCAATCTTGCATCAACCAAAAATATTTCCTTTTTGTTTTGCTTTTTGTTTTCAGTTTCAACATTTCTTTCCGTGTGTCCTAGATTTGGCTCACCGGAACCTGTGGAGTTGGATTTTTCTTGAAGATTTGATCATCTTCCTTATTCCCAAACCATGGAGAGTTTAGATAGTTTTACGACAAGTTATCACCACCGGTATCTAAGACAGTTTTTTGTTATCAGTTGCCTAGACCTATTTGCATTGGTGATCTACCAGATCCCTTCCATAGCTTTTGAAGCCCTGAGCATTTATTTCGATGTTCCTTAGCATGTGGCCGACCTGTCCCCATTATATACACTTCATCCTTTGAATTTTTCAGAGGAATTTCTTTGGTGGAGGCCGACCTTATTGGTTTTACATGTTAGGTCTTGTTCTTTGGGTTTTGATCCCTCTTTGGGCCGACCAGATCCCCTTGGATTGTATAAATCATTGTAATTGAGCATCAAAATGTAATTAATAAGTTATACTGAGTATATAATATAGATCTTAAGATTTGAGGTCCTGGTTGTGACATGTTTTAGTAGGATTGTGAGTCAGTTTCTGTAACCTGATTATTACCAGTTGGTTGTAATCAGTTTTCATAATATAATTCAATCGGTTTTGTATTGCCTCCATCCTGTCCTTATGTTTCTATTATGTTTACTCTTGTTGACCGGTTTGGACATAGATCTTTGAGGTCTCTCCTAACTGCTGACTACTTCAAGTAAGTTTATAGGTCAACCGTTTCTTTTTCTGGCACACCCAGTGTGACCAATTTTGTTGGCCATTTGGTGGAATTGATTATGTTTTGCATTGATGTTTTGTCATTGATGCCAACACTAGCTATTTGGATGCTTTACCGACATCATTCTAGTCCCAGTAGGTTGAGTGGTTTCTGGTTGATTTGGATCTGACATGATCTGGTAGACTCCGATATAGTTTGGTGATGGAATTGTCTTGTTCATGATACTCATGCCATTAATTGGTCAGTTGGTTTTGGCTTGATGATCAGATGCTATCTTGTTTGATAGTTCTGATACTTAATGTAAAGTACTGATGCCAATAGCTAACAAGATGAGAGGGGGGGGTGAATCATACAAACTTAAACTTCCATGAAATCAACAGATTCAACCTCGGTAACTTATGCTTCAACAATATAACAAAAAACTGCTAAACATGCAAACTCATAAACACATAATCATCACAAAACATATAACACCAGATTTAACATGGAAACCCAAATAGGGAAAAACCACAATGGGATTTCGGACCCACTGAGAAATATACTCTTCTAGAGTATGCTCGGTTAAAAGCAAATCCTGTTAAAGATTACAAACACATTGCTAGATGTGACCCGGTTAAGGGATTTCCCTCAGATCTGTTAGGATCTTCACTTTGTTAGAAGTGACCTTGTGAAAGGATTTCAAACACTCATTTAGAATGTTACCTTGCTAGAGGGTTTACAATAAGACTGTTAAGTCCACTCGGTTAAGAGATTTCCTGTCACTTACAAAATAACAGTAATAAAAATATATTTGCAACTTCACATCTAAAATGCTAAAGCAGATTCTTATTTGCTCAAAACAATCCTATCATAGGACTTATCTTGTCCCTCTACTAGGCTCTCTACTCTGTTATTCTAACAGGTCTTCAAGCTTCTGTGCTCGGTAATCACTATGTAGCATCCTTGTGCTTACACTTGCCCACATACATTGTTTACCAACAATTTCTTATTTATAAACAATTTGCTAACCACTTAATCTCCTTGATCACATTTCGCATGATCAATCTTAGCCATCAGATCTTCAAACTTGACTAGGTTCAATGCATCTTTGGATCTGAAAACATTCTACCTTGCCTCGGGACTTGCATTCCTTTCTTGGAACTTGCACAAGGTTATTGCGGTTCAATCTGCGCTGTAGATCTTCCTGCCGATCTTTTATTGCCATAGATCCTTAACAAACTTCATGCGCGATATTCCAATGATTTATACATCTCTAGCTCATCATTGTCCTTTATTAAATAATGCTTGTATTCATCCAATGCGCTCTGTCATAACTCGGTTGCAACTCGGTAAACACTAAACTTTTCTCGATAGACATTCCGCCTTCATTAACTGATATCGATAACCTTAGGGTTTACCGACTAGGTTCCTTAGGGTTTACCAACTAGGTTCTTTGCTCGATGACATAGTACAGTGTTAACCTTAATATTAACAACATATGTAGGATATCAAAACAATCTAAACATCATGATCTCATCATTATCTAACTCGGTAATAGTTGCCCATTGAATAACTTATTTCTCCCCTTTCTTATCACATTCTTTCTGTGTCTTTTACCGACATCTTAATTCTCTTCAAATCAATCTCCTCAAGATATGGCAACATCATACTGAATCAGAAAATCAATTTCTTGACATCAATGACAAAATAATGTTATAAATATAGTTATCATCCTTCTTCCGTTATATCAAATAGTCTTCAACAACCTTCTCAATATCCTTAATGAATATCAACAATCTTTCTATCTACTGAAATGCCATCAATCTCCCCCTTTGGCATTGATGGCAAACCCAACAATTAAATGGTAATACCAACAAGATATTCAAATTGATTTGGATTTATATTGCTATTAGACTTCTCCTGTTATCCTTGAGCTGTAGACTTCTTCTGAAAGTCTTCTCCCCCTGTCATTATTCTTCAGTTATCTTCTTCATTTAGGATTTTTACCATTTAGTCTTCTCCCCCTTTGACAACAATGCCAAAAAGTAAAAGAAATAAATCATGATTTCTTCCCTTGTGAAGTGATTTGCCTTACTATGTATCATCTTAGTCTCGGTCATAGCAACTTGTCTCAATTCACTATTTCCTGCACACCTTTAGAAATTCTTCTAAAGTGCATAAATCAACATCAATCCACACATAATATTCTGTAGATTCATCGAATTGATGCTTTCACCGAACTCGGTCAGTGAGTAGAAGATAGGGGTAGGACCCCTAACTTGCTTCTAAGATACTCATCCCTTGGCAGTGGCTTTGTGAAGATGTTTGCTAATTGCTCCTTTGAACTGACATATTCCAGCACAACTTTCTTCTCTTGGACTTCTGCTTTGAGATATTGATACTTTATACATATATGCTTTGTCTTGGAGTGCATTACCGGATTATTTGAAATGTTAATGGCACTAGTATTATCATAGAATATAGTTACTAGCTCGGTAACTTTCTCATTTATACTTTCCAACAGTTGTTTGATCCATGCTATATTGGTACAATTCAATGCTGCAACAACATATTCAGCTTCTATTGTTGACTGTGAAATACATCCTTGTTTCTTGCTAAGACAACTTACTAATCTTTCTCCCAAAAAGAAGCTCCACCACTTGTGCTTTTCCCGTCATCAATGTTGCCTGCCCAATCAACATTAGTATAAACTTTTAAGTCAAAATCATTTCTCTTTTCATATACTAAGCCATAATCTTTAGTGCCTCTCAGGTATATGAAAATTCTCTTGATTGTTGTCATATAGGTTTCCTTGGGATCTACAAAGAATCTTGCTACAATACCTACTGCATGTGCTATATCTGGTCTACTATGCACAACACATTGCAACTTCCCAATCATAGATCGGTAAAGTGTTTCATCAATAGATGCAGATTCATCATTCTTTGATAATTTACAGTTAGTAGTCATAGGAGTACTTACTAGTTTAGAATCCTCCATTCCAAATTTGTTCAAGATTTCCTTTATGTATTTGGATTGAGTAATGAAAATTTCCTCTTTCATTTGCAGTATCTATAAACCTATAAAATACTTTATTTCCCCAATTAATGACATCTCAAATTCTTTGCACATTTCATTTCCAAAGTTTTTGCATAAGGAGTCATTACCACAAAAAATAATATCATCAACAAATATGGCTGAGATCAGTATTCCATTGTTCTCATCATTCTTCATGTACATGTTGTTTTCACTTGTCCTTATAAAACCAAACTTGATCAGATAAGAGTGCAATCTCTCATACCATACTCTAGGTGCTTGCTTCAGACCATATAAAGCTTTGTTTAATTTGCATACCTGATCTTTACTCTTGTCTTCAGCAAATCCTTCAGGTTGTTCAATGTAAACTTCCTCTTCTAGTATACCATTCAAAAATGCAGATTTAACATCCATTTGATATACCTTGAAATTTTTGAAAGCAGCATATGCCAACAATGTTCTTACTCCCTCAAGTCTAGCCACAGGTGCAAAGGTCTCACCATAATCTATTCCTTCTTCTTGAGCATAACCTTTGCAAACTAGTCTTGCTTTGTTCTGAATGACCTCACCTTTTTCATTTAGCTTGTTTCTGAAAATCTATTTTGTACCGATTACATTTTTGTCCTTTGGTCTTGGGATCAGTGTCCATGTGTCATTCTTCTTGATTTGATCAATCTCTTCTGTCATAGCATTTACCCAATATTCACTGTTAAATGCCTCTTTTACTATTCTCCGTTCAAATTCAGAAATCAGACATGTGTTCTATCTCAGTTTGTTCCTTGTCATCACTGGATCATCCTTGTCTCCTATAATCTGACTTGATGCATGATGTCTTCTGACATATTGGCTAATATAGGCTCGGTAGACTCTGTATGATCTTCTTCATCACTCGGTAACTGGACATTATCTTCATTTTCTTCAGCAACTTTCTCGGTAGGACTTCTCAGTTGAACATAAACAAATTTTTCATAATCTTCTGGTTCTTTGGAATTTCCTTCATTATTTCTTTTTGCATATTCATCAATTTTCACATTTGCACTTTCTACTATTTTGTTAGATGACTTGATCAGACATTTAAATGCTTTACTTCTAGAAGAATAACCAAGAAATGTTCCTTCTTCACTTTTCTGATCAAACTTTCCAATTCTGTCATCTTTGTGAACATAGCATCTACTTCCAAAGATTTTAAAATAACTTACATTAGGTTTCTTGTCATACCAGATTTCATATGGTGTCTTCATAGTTGCTTTCTTTAGTTGAACTTGGTTCAGGGTGTAAACTACAGTGCTGATTGCTTCTCTCTAAAATGTTTGAGGTACCCTCTTTTTTATCATCAGGGTTCTGGCACAATCCACAATTGATCTGTTTCTTCTCTTAGCTATCCCATTTTGTTGAGGTGTTCTTGGTGCAGACACTTGCCTTTTTATACCATGATCATTGCAGAATAAGTTAAATTCATCAGAAGTGAACTCTCCTCCTCTATCAGATCTAAGACATTTCAGTTGTCTTCCTGTTTCATTTTCAACTCTTGCCTTGTACCATTTGAACATTTGAAAAGCTTCTGATTTTTGTTTTAAAAACATGACTGACATCATCCTTGAGTAATCATCCACAAATAATATGAAATACTTATCACCATAATAACTTTGAATTTTCATAGGACCACAAAGATTAGTATGTACTAGATCTAAAATTCCTTTAGAAGTGTAGGACTTACTTGTAAAGCTTGATCTTATCATCTTACCCATCTGGCATCCTCGACATATAGCATTCTTAGGTTTTTCCAGACTTGGTAGACCTCTTACTCGGCGCTTCTTACTTATTTTGATCAAATTATCAAAATTTACATGACAAAACCTTTTATGCCATAACCAGGTATCATCTATCTTTGCATAAAGACACTTATTCCAAGTTGAGTCAAGATGAAATGTATTACCTTTTGTTTGTGTCTCAGTAGCAGCTAACTTTCCATGCTTGTCATGAACTTTGACAATTCCTTTATGAAATTCTATTCGGTATTTTGTATTGTTTAGCTATGCTACACTCAACAAATTGTATTTCAATCCTTCAACCCAGTATACATCATCACATTTAGCATTGTCAAGAAGTGTTATAGATCCTTTACCTTTCACCGGACATGGTGCATCATTACCAAATCTTGCATAGCCTCCATCATAGTCTTCTAATTTAACAAACTTGTGTTTATCACCTATCATGTGATGTGAGTATCCACTGTCTATGATCCAAGAATCATTATTATTTATGTGAGATATTAGGGCTTTTTCTTCATACCTTTCTTCATCTGATCCATCTTTAATAGCCACATAAACAACTTCCTCAGTATCAGTTTCATCAGATTAATCATCGTTGGATTCCTCATCAGCTACTAGACATGTCTTTCTTCTGAAGTCTCGATGTCATCTGTATTGGTTGTCTTTCTGCCCGTTATCTCGGTATTCTCTCTTTTCACTAGATTCTTTGTCAGGGCAGTTAGAAGTCATATGTCCTATTTTATCACAATTGAAACATTTTAAAGGTTATATCCTCATATGTTCTCAACAACTTACTTGTTATATCCTTCTCTTCAATAGTTCCTCCTGCTCCTTTAATTTGATTGACAATCTCTTTTAACCTTGTACTGTACTGGGTTATGTTCTCACCTTCATTCATTCTCATGGATTCAAGTTGTCCTTTTAGACTATCTACTTTTTCTCTTTGAACATGTTCATCACCGCCATACACAGATATGAGCTTGGTCCACATTGCTTTTGCATCATTGCAGCCTTCTAGATCATTAAACTTTGAGTCGGTCAATGCTGATGTTATTTCATTCATAGCTTGAATGTGTTCTAGAAGTCATATGTCCTATTTTATCACAATTGAAACATTTTAAAGGTTATATCCTCATATGTTCTCAACAACTTACTTGTTATATCCTTCTCTTCAATAGTTCCTCCTGCTCCTTTAATTTGATTGACAATCTCTTTTAACCTTGTACTGTACTGGGTTATGTTCTCACCTTCATTCATTCTCATGGATTCAAGTTGTCCTTTTAGACTATCTACTTTTTCTCTTTGAACATGTTCATCACCGCCATACACAGATATGAGCTTGGTCCACATTGCTTTTGCATCATTGCAGCCTTCTAGATCATTAAACTTTGAGTCGGTCAATGCTGATGTTATTTCATTCATAGCTTGAATGTGTTCTTGCTTTGCCTTAATCTCTTCCAAGGTCATTGGGTTGGTGCTCGGTGCAATGTAATCATTCTCTAGATAATATGTTGCATATTCTCCAATTTCTGATAAATGCAACTTCATCCTTTTCTACCATGTGGAGAAACTTGACTTGTTTAGCTTTGGTGCATCCCTTTTATACATCTTCGGATCTTTGCCTCAAGTGCCTTTAAACTTTTTCTTCTGGAGTCCAAAGCTCTGATACCAATTGATAGTTTTGATACTTAATATAAAGTATTGATGCCAATAGCTAACAAGATGAGAGGGGGGGGGTGAATCATACAAACTTAAACTTCCATGAAATCAACATATTCAACCTTGGTAACTTAGCAATATAACCAAAAACTGCTAAACATGCAAACTCATAAACATATACTCATCACAAAACACATAACACCAGATTTAACATGGAAACCCAAATAGGGAAAAACCACTGTGGGATTTCAGACCCACTAAGAAATATACTCTTCTAGAGTATGCTCGGTTAAAAGAAAATCCTGTTAAAGATTACAAACACATTGCTAGATGTGACCCAGTTAAGGGATTTCCCTCAGATCTGTTAGGATCTTCACTTTGTTAGAAGTGACCTTGTGAAAGGATTTCAAACACTCATTTCGAATGTTACCTTGCTAGAGGGTTTACAATAAGATTGTTAAGTCCACATAGTTAAGATATTTCCTGTCACTTACAAAATAACAGTAATAAAAATCTATCTGCAACTTCACATCTAAAATGCTAAAGCAGATTCTTATTTGCTCAAAACAATCCTATCATAGGACTTATCTTGTCCCTCCATTAGGCTCTCTACTCTGTTATTCTAATAGGTCTTCAAGCTTCTGTGCTTGGTAATCACTATGTAGCATCCTTGTGCTTACACTTGCCCGCATACATTGTTTACCAACAATTTCTTATTTATAAACAATTTGCTAACCGCTTAATCTTCTTGATCACATTTCCCATGATCAATCTTAGCCATCAGATCTTCAAACTTGACTAGGTTCAATGCATCTTTCGATCTGAAAATGTTTTACCTTGCCTTGGGACTTGCATTCCTTTCTTGGAACTTGCACAAGGTTATTGTGGTTCAATCTACGCTGTAGATCTTCCTGGTGATCTTTTATTGCCATAGATCCTTAACAAACTTCATGCGCGACATTCCAATCATTTATACATCTCCAACTCATCATTGTCCTTTATTAAATAATGCTTGTATTCATCCAATGCGCTCTATCATAACTCGGTTGCAACTCATTAAATACTAAACTTTACTTGGTAGACATTCCACCTTCATTAACCGATATCGATAACCTTAGGGTTTACCGACTAGGTTCTTTGATCGGTGACATAGTATAGTATTAACCTTACAATTAACAATATATGTAGGATATCAAAACAATCTAAACATCATGATCTCATCATTGTCTAACTCGGTAATAGTTGCCCATTGAATAAATTATTTCTCCCCTTTCTTATCACATTCTTTTTGTGTCTTTTACTGACATCTTAATTCTCTTCAAATCAATCTCCTCAAGATATGGCAACATCATACTGAATCAGAAAATCAATTTCTTGACATCAATGGCAAAATAATGTTATAAAGATAGTTATCATCCTTCTTCAGTTATATCAAATAGTCTTCAACAACCTTCTCAATATCCTTAATGAATATCAACAATCTTTCTATCTACTGAAATGCCAACACTGTTTGCCTAGAAGCTTAGTTTCTGGTTTAGACGAGGGTTTCACCGATAGAGATTTTGATGAAGATCTTTGATGAATTGCATAAGTGGTGTTGGTGTAGCTTCTGGTGGAGTTTCAGGATGTTGTTAGTGATCATGTTTGAGACTTGGCAGATGGAGATCATTGTTGTAGCGTGTGGACTCATATTGGGTCTCGGTTGATCTAGGTTATGGATCGACTTTAATGTAATGTGTGGATTGGACCTCTCAATGTATTTCTGGGATGTCTTATGTAATTGGGTATTATTTGTTTGATCTTAGGTCGACATGGTTTGTAATTATGTAACTGGTTTATTATCTGGTGGCCGACCTAATTGTTTATGGTCGAGGGTTTGTAAATATAGATGTAAGATCTCATTTTATAGATCATCATGGTTATGGTTAGAAGTCATGGTCAAGGAATGTAATGTGCGGATAATGTAATATCATTCAGGAAGAGGATTTGGTCAATCATTGGAGATCGAATTGGGTTTATGTAAGAGGATTTAGGCCTTCGGTATTGAGCTTAACCAAAACTGTACTTAGGCATAGGAGATGTTATCTTTTACAGTTCAACACTTCTCCGGATTGTAGTCTGGATTTCTATGTACTCAGTGAGACTCCTTTTTGTGATGAGAAGTGTGCTCTAGGATGTTAGCCTTCTTGAAAGTGTAGGCCCCTCAATTGTAATTCACATAGCTACTGCAGAAGTATTATCTGACTGTGGGTAGGCTTCCCACCATGGTTTTTCCCTTTATTGAGTTTTCCACGTATAAATCTTGGTGTCATGTGGATGACTTTTATTCTATGATTATTGTTTATACTTAATTAGTTTAACTGTTATTCCGGTATTAATGTTTTGGGTTATGGTATTAAAGTTTAATTGCTAATAGTTCTGGGAATCTGTGACAACTGATTCACCCCCCCTCTCAGTTGTATTTTGGTTATTTGAACTGTCTAACACAATTCTTGCAATCTTTGCCTAATTGGGAGGGTGTATGAGCCATAGGCTTGTAACTACAAGCCAGGCCGCATCCAACCCAAGCTTATTGATATCACCCCTAGTTGCAATCCAAGTGATATATGGAGTTGGAGTACAAGCCCTTGTTCAAGAAGCTCATGTTCCAATGTCAGCCCCAACTTCTAAGAATTTTGTCACATGGAATAGTGTCAGTCCCCTTATAAGATCCACCCCACCTTCTTAATGGGATGTTATCCCCAGTAACGCACTAAAAGCACTACCAAAGTTTATTGAAGAGGATTCTAAGACTCCTGGGGAATATTTACAAGATGTAGCAGACGTGTGCACTGTGTATAACGTCACTCAGCAGAATGTAGGTTTAAGGTTACTCGCAATGTCCTTCAAGGGGAAGGCACAATATTGGTATAGATATCTCATGGAAAATTCAATTGGAACCTAGAATTAGTTGGGAGATTGTTTCTTCAAATGATTCATCGAGAAGGAGTTTTGGTCTTCCCTTATGTAGTAGTTGATAACACTAAAGAGGGCACCACAAGGGGCTGTCACTAACTTCAACACTAGATTCCAAAAGATGTGGCAAGGATTCCCTTATCTAATCGGCCACCTGCGGATATGGATTTTTGTTTTCTACTTAAAAGCCTTCAACTCGGATATATCCATGATGATTCAGTCTCTAGGAGGTAAAACTCTTTTTGACACCTATGAGCTGGTAGTTCGGGCAAAAAATAATCTGATTGATGCAGGGAAGCTTCCTCCAAGACTTCCCATGCCAGTTTTTCTAGAGCTCACAAATGAAGCACCCGAGGTGCCAGTTCTGAGTACCTCTGCCCCTCAATCCATGTATGTGTACCCCAATGCTCAATAAATGAGAACCTCTACTACTTCTTCTTTAGTTGTGGAGTTAAATGATATGAAAAATTTTCTCAAGACCTTCTCCAACAAGATCATCAATCTCAAGAGGTAGCAGGCTCCCGCAAGATCCCTTTTCCAAAATTATCAAGGCAGGAAGACTCCCTACCAGCCAAATCAATATCAAGGTGGTATAAGAGAAAACCAAGGGCAACCTAATAATCAGCTCATCCTCATGCCAACCCCTTTGCAAGACATTTCCCCTAATCAAAATAGAGAGTTGATTGCTGGTTAGAATAATCTAGTAGACGATACCAACTCCTGGTTCTTTCCTTGCAATGATTCCAACATGCCATGGAATTTATCGAGAGGGAATTTACAATAGAAGGTTGCAAAGCAGAGAAATCAAGGAATGACATCAGATGTCGGGGTCTATGCCTCTCCCAGAATGGACAACGCCTCACTAACTGCTCAAATGCTAGGTATGTCAATGGAACAAGAAGTCGATATCGCCCCAAATCATGCCTTCTTTTCATTGATGGAGGAAGAGGATGCGATCCTCACAAAAAATGATTCCACTTAATCTACCCAAATGTCGCAGGTACAATCTGATTACAACCTTTGCTCCAAACGTTGATTTATAGGGGAACTCATGGTCCAACAACCATAAGAAAATGCGGAGAGGCCGATAGAATAACTTGTAATGGTCACTAGCTCTCAAAACATGAAAGGTTTCGTACCTTACAAGGCTAAATATCCTAAGGCTTCCATCCCTATAGTGCTTGATATGGTGGAGTAGTTGATGAGAGATCCCATGAATGTATCCCTATGGGACATCCTCACAATCCCTGAGCATAAAGATCATTTGCAGGAAGCACTTGATGGAGATCAAAGAATACCCACAGAGCAAGCGATAGTTGAAGTCCCCATGAAAGGCAATGATCTTGTTTTAGGAGGTCAGCCGTGAATCTCTACTATGCTTACCAATGAGGGGCTCAGAAGTACTGGTGACACAACAAAAGGTAAGCCAAAACCCAATCCTTTGTTTCTAACTTTCATTGTTGGGAATAAGTTGCTCCATAATTCCATTATAGATTCTGGTACTAGCACCACTGTAATGCCTAAACAGATAGTGAAGGTTTTAAATTTAGAATATGAACCCATAAACAGAGGGGTCATGCAATTAGATGGGAATAGAGTCAAGACCATGGTCATCATAAAAATCCTTCTACTCACCTTATTTTCTTGCCCCAACATTACGGTGACTCAAGAGTTATCAGTCATTGATATCCCCCCTGTTTTTGGCCTTTGCCTGTCCCGTGATTTCACCACCAAGGTTGGTGGGTATCTATCCCTAGATTGGTCTCACCTTATAATCAAAACCAAGCATGGAGCCAAGTTAAAAATATTGTCAAAACCCCTCCATTTAGAACATATTGCTGTCAAGGCCATCATAAACTTTGAAGCCACCCACACCTCCATTTCGAATGAAGAGATGAAGTGTGTAGAATTACATAAAGAAGTAACCGAAGACCGATCTTTAGAACAAGAAGTTTTCCTGAATGAATTTATAGATGCAGACCCTTATGGCAATTAGCATGCCACCAGACTTGGGACCTATGTAATTTTTTATGAGGACCAACTGATTCCTAAGGTGTCAAAGGAGCCCTATGACATAAAGAGGGAAAATGAAGACCGAGTCTCTAAACTATGGACACTCCACTTTGATAGAGCCCATTACAAAACAAGATTACAAAGCAGGCATCTGCCTTACTTGGCCTTCTGGGGAACAAACATTGAAATATTTTTGCGTCCAATTTACTTATTAAAAAATGAAGCAGAGTATGAAGGCTTGATTTAATGTTTGAGTCTTGCAGAGCGCCTCAAAGTCAAACAACTAAGAGTGATGGGGGATTCGAAGCTAGTAGTCCATCAAGTCAGAGGAATTTCGGTTGCTAAACATGTCCGCATGTGGTCATACCGTCACAGGGTTTAGGACCTGATTGAGAGCTTTGAAGCTTTCAATATTCAGAGGATCCATCGCAAAGAGAATAAAGTGGTTGATCGTATGGTCACCATAGGATCCCTTTTTGATCCTACAACTCAACTACTAGAAAATGAGCATTAAATCCAAGTAGTTGTGAGGTCTTTTGTGACCAACAATGACATCCATTGGTAGATTTTGATAGTGATGAACATATAGCTATGTTCATCAAACACTCCGGAGAGTTTGTTGATCAATTGCAGACCAAAGTGTCTGAAGAATATGGTGATTAGGTAATCCAATTAAAGACAAACAAGCTCCCTAATGGTTTGATCACTCTTGAGAATATTTTTTATTATGAAGACTCCATAAATGATAGGAGAAAGTTCACCGTGAACAAAGGAGATTATACTAAGCTCCAAGTCAGAGATGATAAAAAACTCAAAGTGGGGAAGGATGTCTCTCAACGCGACAAAGAAAGGCTCATTCACTTTTGTGATGAGTATATAGGGGTCATCTCATGATCATATGATGAACTCTGAGGATATAACCCAAAATTAATTTAGCATACTATTGAGCTGACAGATGGAGAAAATTCGGTTCAACAGAAGCAGCGTCGGGTTAACCAAAAGATCGAGTCCCTCATGCCTTAGGAGTTGCGGAAGCTGATTGATTCTAATATCATATACCCCATCAAACACAACAATTGGGTTTCGAACCTAGTACCCATCCGAAAGAAGAATGGAAATATCCGCTCGTGTGTGGACTTCCGAGATTTGAACAGAGCTTCCTTGAAAGATCACTATCCTTTGCCTTCAATCGAGCAAATTTTACACATAGTAGCCAGGTCTGAAATGTTTTCCATGCTTGATGAATTTTTGAGTTATAATCAAGTTCTCATCAAGTCTGAGGACCAACATAAAACTACATTTACCACTAAGTGGGGAATGTTTTCCTACAAGAAAATGCCCTTCGGGTTGTCCAATGTCAATGCCACCTTTCAGAGGGCCATGTACATAGCTTTCTGCGAGTTGATAAACAAGATAATCCCGATCTTCTTGGATGATCTAACTATGTTCTCAAAACATAAGGAGGATCATTTTGATCATTTGGAACTGGTTTTCCAAAGATACTTAGAATTTGGTGTCTCCCTAAACCCAAAGAAATGCATCTTTGGGGTATCGCAAGGAAGGCTGCTGGGGCATGTAGTGATCGAGGAAGGAGTATCCATTGACCTGGATCGCATAAAGGCCATCAAGAAGCTTTCTATGCCAGTTAACAAAAAGGGCATCTAGTCTTTTTGAGGAAAAATCAACTTTGTTAGCAGGTTCATTTTAGACTTCGCTGGCATGGTGAGGCTTATCACACTCATGCTTAAAAAGGACTTGCATTTCAAATGGACTCCTGAAGCCAAAGAAGTGTTTGAAAAAAAACAAGGAATCTATTTTGTTAGCCCTTGTTTTGGCTAACCTCGATATGTCCCAAGATTTCATAATGTATTTCTTTGCTAGCGATTTCAGCATCGTAGTTGTGCTAACTTAGAAAGACGCATAGTCCAAAAGCGAACACCAAATCTCTTTTCATTCCAAGATGCTCAAAGCGTACGAGGTCAAATACAATTTTGTAGAAAAGAAAGTCTTTTCTATTGTAAAAGGTCTGAAGAAATTTAGACACTTTATTGCTTGCAACAAAACAACAGTCTACGTGGCTCAACCTACGGTCCACGAGTATATCATGGAAGGGGAGATCACATAAAAGAGGGCCATTTGGATTACCAAGATCCTAGAATATGATATAGAGGTCAAACCAGCCAAAGTGATTCGAGGGAAGGGTCTCTATGAGTATTTAGCACAAGAACCTAAAGAGCCAGGAGAAAACCAAGATGAAGTAGTGCTAATGCACATGATGTCAGAAGAAGAAGGTTGGATGGTCGATTGCCAACATTTCATGCTAACTAGAGTCTTTCCCCCACATCTCCCCGCAAAGAAGAGGAGGTTTTACAGACTCCAAAATAGTAGAAATTGGTTGCTTGATATCATTCTGTTCAAGCAAATTTTTGATGGTGTCTTACTCCGTTGTGTTGATAGGCAACAAGTTGAATTTGTTTTTGCACGGGATCCATAGCAGCCCTGCAGGAGGCCACTTTTTCAGTGCCAACCACTGTCATGAAGATCACCCATGCGGTCTACTTCTAGCCTTCATTATTCAAGGATGTGCACGCTCTGATCCGAGGGTGCAAAGAATGCCAATTCTATGATGGGAAGCGCAAAAATGCAGCTATGCCACTCAAACTCATTATCATGGGTGAACCTTTTTCTCAATGGGGGCTTGATTTCATAAGAATGATTAACCCGATGTCTTCCATTTGTCAGAAATGGATCCTTACAACCACATATTACTTCACTCATTGGACAAAGGTAGTGCCCCTTAAAAACTCCACTGAGGTAAAGATTGTCAGCTTCCTCAAAGATCTAGCCACGCATTTTGGTCCTCCTAAGACCATTATATCAGACAACGGTTAGGCTTTCACCAGGTCTAAAGTTACTCAATTCCCACTCAAGCATAGAATTTATCTAAAGAAATCCTTAAATTACTACCTGTAGGGGTATGGTTTGGCTGAGTCTACGAATTAAAACCTAATCTAGCTAATCAAGAGGATGCGAGCAGAAAATAAAAAGGAATGACACTGTCTTTTAATAAGTGCACTTTGGGAAGATAGGGTCACCCTAAAGAAGGTACTTAAAAACTCTCCATACAATCTTGTATATGGGAAAGAAGCACATTTTCTAATCTCTTCAAAGATTCCAGAGCTTCAACTTTTGAAATCTCTTGAATTTGAAGAAAATGAGCTAGTGGAAGCAAGGCTGGAAAAGCTCATGGAGCTTTAGGAGGAAAGGGAGGCAGCTTTCAAGTCACTCCAAAACCATCAGCAGACTATCAAAAGGTGGTTTGATAAGAAAATCTTGGACCTTGGTTTTAAGCCAAGAGACCTTGTCCTAAAGTACAGTTGAGCAAAGCGCAAAATCGGGTGATCATGCAAAATTCGACAATCTATGGGAAGGTTTCCGCTTCATTGAATGCAGAGGTTTTAATGATTTTGTTTTAGAGGATCAACAAGGTGATTTATAGGCGATCCCAGTTAATGGGATCCACCTCAACACCTTTCATTAAGTTCTTATGTTCCTCACATGTAAATATTGTAGATATTTTTTGTCCTTGCCAGTTGTTTTAGGCCCTTTAAGTTATTTTTGACCCAATCAGAAAGCAAAAGGAAAGAAATAACAAGAATTTTCCATTCAAAGAAGCCATGATTAAGCAAAAAGAAAAGTTGTCTTTATATTATATATTGGTTTCTTTACATAAGTACAATGTAAAATAGGCTCTCAAGCCTTCATATCTTCATAGAAAAATACAAAAAGAGTATATCATAGAGGATATGTTGCAAAGAAGGGGTTGGTCTAGTCCTCTTCCTTAGAGTCAAGCTCATGCTCGTCGATAGAGACATCATCATCGTCATCTTCACTGTATTCATCTCCAAGGGAGAAGTTTGGGTCTGACTCAGAGTCAAAATAAGGCAACACCATGAAGAGGATGGGAGGATTTTCATTAGTAAGAACCCTTGGGAAGATGTAATCCTAGAAGTCAGAGTACCATGTCACCCTGCTTGCTTCGATTAGCATGTGAACCCTCAACAAGAAGCCCGTTGCTAGTCGTGCACGAAATCGATGTGTTGCGATCGGTAATGTTTTAAAAGTAGAAAGAAAAGGAAGCCAAGGAACCACCTCACCTTTTTCGACATAAAGCCTTAGGTTTGAGGCTGATGGGATTCTGTAAACAAGGACTGCATAGAACACTACCCCCTCCAATCCACCCAAGTATTTGTTAAGGAAAATAAGATCAGTGAGATGCAGGATGAGATGTTTGGGAAGTGAAAGGTCAAGCAGAGAGGCCACAAAGTGAGAAGTTATGTTCGTGTTCACACGGTAGTAGTATTCAAAACCAACAAAATCCTCCCTCAAGACCCACTTAATAGAAACTAATACTATGGGGTTGTTATAGGTCATCATTCTTTGCAGGCGATGATCAAAAATGTTACCAAGAAAAGCACTCAGGTTGCCTATTCCCACCGACCTAATTTGAGTATCCATTTTTCTAGATCGTAAAATGACTATTTTCCTTTTTTAGAGACTAAAGCCAAATTGCTAGTATGCTCAAAACTTCTTTAGAGAGCGGTATTTATAGAAAATTCATGATGAAAGCAAAAGAAATGACATTGTCCTTAGTACAAGTTGGCGTTAATGAGGTTTTATCCCCGCACAGATTAGCCTTAATCATCCCTCCTGTGCAGTCTTTTGGGAGAAGTGCAGACCACAAGCAATCGCCACATGTCCGTTCGTAATATTTCCTCTTGAGGTAAATCTTAGGTTTTTCTCGCATTGATATGCTTGACAGATTTTTCATAAATATGCCATAAAGCAGGAAGTTTCCCAAGGAAAAAAGTTAGTACAAGCCAGTGCAACATGAAATCAGTGAGTTAGCAATAGGGCGCGTGGTATATGAAATAACTTCAGACGTATGTGCAAGTTGTTTGTTCATTGAGTTAACTCCTAGCTAACGTACCACACTGCATGATTTTCAAGGGCTCTGTTATTTTTAAATAGTTTTTTTATCTGAGGTTAAACCTTGCATGTAGTAGTAGGGTGAAACAAGAAAAGAGTCCCTCTAGTTTTTAAGTGCAAATCCTGGAAAGGATAATGGCATCATCTTCTTGAACCTCTGATACTTCTTTTAACAACTAGTATATAGATATTTTCAAAGATGCGTCTTTTGAATCTCAAGCTATACCTGTAATAACCCACTTAACTTTATCCAAAAACTCAACTGATTTTTTTTTTATATATAAAAAATATTGATTTCTTATTCTTACTTATTCTTAATTATGTTTGATTAAATCACATACTCAGGTACATCTATCCAAATAAAATAGGCATCCATCCAACAGGGATGGGCATCTAACCATACGAGTTAGGCATCTAACCATACGGGTTAGGCATCTATCCATACAAGACTAGGCATATAACTATATAGGTTAGGCATCTAACCATACATGTTAGGAATATGTCCATATGGGACAAGAAATTTCATCTATCCAATCTGGGATATGCATCTACCCAAACGGGGTAGGCATCTATTCATAAGAATAGGATATGCTTTGGATAGAGATTTTAGACTCATCGGGACCGTTTGGGTCCTAAGACATTCTCTAAAGACTACACTCCCCTGCCATGAGTGCACCAAGGTCTCTGTCCTTAGGAGTATAAAAATAATTACATAAACAAGGTTGAGTTCCGCCTCAGAATTCGAACTAAATCCTCGGGAAGTCAAGCGAATCCATACGGGATTCCTTCTGAGTATGCATTGAATTAATTTTTACCTCTCAATTATTATTTGCACCATTTGATCAAAATACCAAGGAGCTTTAAGAACCAACTACTCACCCATAACCAAATCCTAATCCCCATCCCCGAATGCTTGAGTACAAGGGACAAATCCATCCCTAGACTACCTACATAACCGTTTTGGTATGGGATCAAGGTGTAAAGTATGTAGTTCTGGTTTCTAACTATGGTTTAATGTAAACTATTTGGTGGGTACGCAACCCTTTCCATTCAACCAATCCTCAACTCCTTCACCTATTTCTTTCCTTCAAACTTAGGTTGGTTAATTTCCTTGAAATCCTTAGATAGCTCCAACATATTGTTTTCCCTCATTTCTTCAATCACTTCCAAGTTCTCATTTTCAATCATGCTTCTATTTATTTGATGTCATTTTGCCTTGCTCTATGGTCCTGCATTGATTGTTCCATGGAGTTGATCTCATCCCTTCGCTTAGTTAATATGTTGATTATAGTTTTGACTTCTTGTTTCATTATTCCCTTAGTCTAGTTGATTCCATCATTGGTAGCTTCCCTTTGACTCCTTGAAGTGGTGGTATGCTTTCCTCTTCCACTTTATTTACCTTCTAGGTCTTCTTGAAATTTGAATTTCTTATTTATTTCTTGATTTAACATATAGCGGTTTACCTCTATAACCTCCAACTACTTCGAAGATACTCTTAAAGATTGCATAAGTTGAAGTGAGCTCAAGGCCTAGACTTGAACCTTCGCTCTGACACATGTAATAACCAACTAAATAATAGTAAGTCTCCTAATAAACAATTCTAATCAATAAACTTCTAGTTACTTTTGAACTAATACCTTTGCAAGATTATAAAGTGATAACTAATTACTCCTTCCACTTGAAGTAACGTTAACTTTATCGTTGGATACATTCTACAAATAATAACTTTATCAATTTCAAATACTTCGAAGAGAGCTAATGTTTGCTCTTTAAATTACCCTCAATTAGAATTGTTATTTAATTTTCTAAGTGATCACAGAATAGGTTTCTTGAAAATCATTTGCTAAAACAATTTCGGTTTTCAATAAAATCTCTTTGCATCCTAATTAATACTATTACCATATGAATATTTAACTATGCAATTTACCTTTAAATTTAACTTTAATTAAATGTATCCTTACTAATTACTTGTATTATTAAGTGTAACTTTTCCTTTTTACTAGTCTTATGTTTCTTTTTAGCTAGAAGGTAAATGTTTTTAATTATTAAAAGAATTGACTATTCTCAATGCCTTGTATACTCATATATTGGAATCTAATAAGGAAACACATCAAATAATCAAATTTTTGAATTGAGGCAAATCTTTGTCTAACATTAACTCATATTGCTTGAAATACCTAAAAGGGTTGCTATGAATCTAAACACATTTACTTGCTAGGTAAATTCCTTTAACCTTCAATACTTGTACTGATTGAAATATACGAAAGGTAGTTTTGAAATCCATTAATTAAAGAACTTAAATATTTGAAATGTATTGAATGTCTTGAGGGAACCTACTTACTATTAGGATTTATTTATTTGATGAAAAGATCCAAAACTATGGAATAAGTGTATCATTGGTGCAATAAATTTTTCCTTTACTTTGTTTTTCCTAAGTCAAACTAATTGTTTAATAAGGAGATTTAACTATTATATCTACATCCTAAGAAGGATTAATTCAAAATGATAGATCTCTTAATGCTCTATTATCTATTGAAATTCTCAAGTGTTAATTGGCCCTTTTGCTTTATGCAATATTTATCTTTTCAAAACCCAAGGGACTCTTTTCCCATCATTGTGGAGATACTAACTCTTTAGAATTTTAAAAAAAGTTCAAATTTGCAACTTAATTTTCCATATTAAAATTCCAATAAGGTATCCATTTATATTAGTTAGACCATTTTCGCTTAAATTTTCCTTTAATATTTTAATAATCTGATTCCTAAAACTAGAGATGATGTTTTAAATACATTTCCATTAATTTTAATAAGGTTAGATTATAAATAGGTCTCATTAATCCTTTTTAAATAGACCTCAATAAATAAAACCAATTTTCATTAAATAGACTTCAATAAATAAATCTATTTCTCACTAAATTCGATTAATTTTCAACTATTAAAATTTATAATTATAAACTAATCCTGAATTGTTTTTTAATCACCAAGTGCATAATTAAATTTCAAAGAACTATAAGCTTATTAATTTTAATCATTCAAAATAAATTTCAATATTCTAAAATATTTTTAGTTTTAAATTAAAAAAAAAAATAAAAAATTTGAACTACTTATTTTAATGATACAAATAAATTTCAATTACTTAAACAACTTAGAATATAAATATATTTTTTCAATTATTTGAATAACATATAAAATTTAATTACAAACTCTAAAGTATGATTCAATTTTAATAAAATAATTCCTAACTCATATATATATATATATATATATATATATATATATATATATAAAATTAGTAATTAACTCAAAATCTTTTAATAATATAATAAATTATATTTATTTAATCTTAAATAAATAAACTAAAATTCAAAAAAATAAACTTAAGTCTACAAACAAATTTAGAACATTAATATAATATGATTTTAAATAAATTTGATATATATGTTTATATAATATATATTTGAAGGGAAATTTACTAATTTATTAATCAAGGCAAGATTTACATTTTTTTTTTTAATTTCATACATGTAGAGGGAATAGTATTTTTTTCCAAAATCCAAAGAGATGAATATGTTTCTAAAAAATAGAGAGATGGATTTTTTTCTATAATGCAATATTTTCCTAAAATCCGCAGACATGAATATTTTCCTAAAATCCACAGAGATGTGTATTTATCTAACATACATAGAGATGAATATATTTCTATTTTTGTTTTCTTTTTTCTGATTTTAGATTACTTTGGCAATAGGTTTATTTTTGTTCAAGTTATTATAATATATGTATTCCATTGCAAGAGGGGAACCTGGATTTGAATGTAGAACCTTGTTGACCTCCTTCGATTCCTCCTAGAAGTTTGGTAACGATCTTCTCCAAAATCCTGCAACACATCTACAAAATTTCTCCCACAACTAACATGATATTGAAAATAAATTCATAAGAATTTCAATACTACTTTATCATCCAAAAACAATGAACTCCCCTTTTCGAAAATCTAGAACTCAATATATAGAAGAAAAAAAAGCCATTTTCCCACTACAAAATAAATTAATTGATTTCCATATTCTTTTCCCAAAATAATTTCATGCAAAATGATTAATTGTCATAGTGGGGGTTACGTACAAAAATTAAATTTTAATCTATCTTCTAGAACCTTCTCATTTCCTCCTACAACATGTGCTAAATAGCATATTGAGAAAATAAACAATTCCTAAATTAATTTCATGCAAAAATGATTGTTGTCATAGTGGGGGTTACATTTGACCATGCATTCAAAATTCAAATTTGAATTCTCCTCCATTTTATCAAAATGCATTTTGTAACTCCTTTGTCATAAAAATTCCATGAATAGAATTATTCTTGTCATAGAATAATTTTGTAACTCCCATGTCGTATATTTGCCAAATATAATATTTATTCCTTAATATTTTGAATTTAAAATTTCATTTCTAGAATCTTATTATTTCTCCTACACCATGTGCTCAATTAGGATATTGAGAAAATAAGCAATTTTCAAATAAATTATGATCTCATGTGTGTGTCACTACTTAAATTCTTTTTTATTTAAAAACTTCAACCTCATTTCAATTTATCTTTTCTTTCTAAGATTACTCATAAAATTAATATTATAATAGTAGTAGTAGTAGTAGTAGTAGTAGTAGTAATAATAATAATAATAATAAGTCATATCAAGGTCCAAAAAGAGGGTTATGACAATACCGCCAAAGTTTCACCATCCCTTTACAAGACCTAAGGACAAAGGCACTCAATTTGCAGTCATAGACCCTACTATAGTTGGAGACAAGATAGAGAATGTTTTCGATCCAGACCTCCACATTTAGCCCAAAGGCACTCCGAGAAGCTACATATCAGAGATGGAAGAAAGTTGGCTCAGGTAGGTCCGCTTCCCAATTATGGCATTCTGGTCTTCCTCAATATATGGTTCACTTGATCAACCTGTGCCCTGATTTCATAAATGAGTTCACAGAGAAATTTTCATTAGATCCACCAACGATTAAAGGGAAATCCGTGAAGGTAGTTATTAGTGTAGAAGCTATCAGGGACATGCTATGTATTCCTCAAACTGATAGCCACGCTACTATTTTCAAGAAGAAATCCCTAGAAATATATTACTATTAATTTCTGCAATGACTTAACCAATAGTAGTTTAGAGAATATCGAACTCCCAAATTTTTCCTTAGCTTATGGTGCACTCAAACCGCAAAATGTAAAAGATGTTGCATCCATGCTATCCTATATTTTAAGTATGGATAACTATAAAAATATTTACCCATTTCAAATGGGTTTCCTTTTTAAATTCCACAAGCAGAAGGAGCCTTTTCATTTTGACTTCGCAGATGTCCCGGTGCACGAGATTGTCAAGTACCTAAAAGACTTCAAGAATCATCACAAGTTCAGGTACACCTCCTTCTTGGTCCACATGTTTTCACATCAAAATCCTTATTTCTTTTAGGAGTATATGGAGCTTGCAATGTTTGATCAGAAAGTTAGAAGAAATTCGGTAACAGTGTCATAACCTTCTTTTTGGATCCGAGGATTGGTTGAATGGAAAGGGAAAATACATTTAACTAAAGGACTTTAGTGAAACAATTAAGACATTATGGGGTTTCCTATCAACTCATATGAAGCTTGTTAGTGGACTAATACTAAGGAACAAATGGGTATAACAAGGATATAATCACATGAGATCAATTTATTCACCATTTTCATAAGAGGAGGCTATCACAATTATTCTTCAATGAGAAGGTAACATAATTCCATAATCTTCGACAAGGGGCTTTGACAATACAACAATATCAAAATAAGTTTGCCAAATTGTTAAAGTGCGTACCTATGTGTCAAAAGATGAGAAGGGTCAAATCAAAAAGTTCATTCATTTTTGGGGCTCAATACCAACTTGGGGCAGAAGTTGATGTGCATAGACTCATAGGCATGAAGGAAGTACCTAAAAGAATAAGAAAGGAAGATTCAAGCCCTAGAAATAACAAGATAAAATTTTAACATGAATCAATCATTCAAGGCGAAGCATCAATTCAAGGGAAATGCAAACTTCAACAAGGATCAATAGAATAATTTATCTGAAAGAAGCCACATCATATCAAAATCACAGGGATGGATACAATACTAATAGGGGAAATTAAAATAGGATAACTTATCCGCTAAGGTTTGATGGAGTAAGGAATGATCCTCTTAGGAATTAGGGGGAATAATGATAGAGCCATTCAGAGTCTTGGAGACGCGCCAATACCAATAGTGCAACAAAGAGATTGCTCTATTCAAGTATAATGGAATCAATATGATAAAAGGAATACTACATGGGAAGACTCAATTATGATGCAGTAGATGTTTTCACTTTCGTTCTAAACATTATGAATTAGCAAACTCTTTTTAAGGTTATAATTAGTGCATTGGGACGATGCACAATTTAAGGGGGGGAGGATGTCATAACCTTCTTTTTGGACCTTGATATGACTTGCTATTATTATTATTATTATTATTATTATTATTATTATTATTATTGTGTATGGTGAAAATGGATATCAATAATAACAATATTGAAAGGCTAAATGAATTCAACCACCAAACCCTAGCCTAACAATCAACAAAGATCCACCATAACATATGAAGATTACCTAAGACAATGCAAATCAAATAAAATCACAAAGATTATACCATCACATGTCCAATAGGGTTTTGATCTCCATTCTTCCTATCTCCATTGATCTTGCTTGATATATTTGCGCTCAGATTTTATATGCACAAGAGCTCAACAAAGAATGGAATGTGGTTGCAAGTAGGATCGTAGTGTAGTCAAGTCCTCCAAATTGTCGATTAGGCTGAGTGATTAGAATGCATAGAATGATTAGGGTTTGATAATGAAGGAAGCATCTCCTTATATAGAAGACACTATATGAAATGGAGGGATAAGATTGAGAGGTGTAAAAGGAAGTCGGCTATGATTAGAGGGTAGGTAAAAGAAATAATAAAATAATGAGAGGGGTAGGTAGTGTAGGAATTAAGAGATGAATGACATGTGTCATGGGTAGAAAAGGTTAATGAATTAATTAAATAAATAAAGATTTATTTAATTAATAGAAGAAGTAGGATAATTAAATAAATAAGATATTTATTTAATTTAGGAAGAGGATAATTTAAATAAATAAATGTATTTATTTAAATAAGAAATAAGGCTAGAAGAGGATAAATGAATTAATTAAATAAATAAAGATTTATTTAATTAATAGAAGAATTAGGCTTAGATAATTAAATAAATAAAATATTTATTTAATTAGACATGACAATTTTAGGTGTCTACAATTATTATTATTATTAGTACTACTACTACTATTATAATATTAATATTATGAGAAATGTTAGAAAGAAAATATAAATTGAAAAGAGGTTGAATTTTTTAAATAAAATAAAAAAAAGAATTTAAGTGGTGACACACACATGAGGTCATAATTTATTTGAAAATTGCTTATTTTCTCAATATCCCAATTGAGCACACAGTGTAGGAGAAATAAGAATATTCTAGAAAAGAAATTTAAAATTTAAAATATTAAAGAATAAATATCATATTTAGAAAATATATGACATGGGAGTTACAAAACTATTCTATGACAAGAATAATTCTATTCATGGCATTTTTATGACAAAGGAGTTACAAAATGCATTTTTGGAGGAGAATTTGAATTTGAATTTTGAATGCATGGTCAAATGTAACCCCCACTATGACAACAATCATTTTTGCATGAAATTAATTTAGAAATTGTTTATTTTTTCAATATACTATTTAGCACATGTTGTAGGAGGAAATGAGAAGGTTCTAGAAGAGAATCTCAATTCATTTGTTTTGCATGTAACCCCCACTATGTCAATTAATCATTTTGCATGAAATTATTTTGGGAAAAGAATATGGAAATCAATTAATTTCTTTTGTAGTGGGAAATAGACTCTATTTTCTATATATTGAGTTCTAAATTTTTGAAAAAGGGAGTTCATTGTTTTTGGATGATAAAGTAGTCTTGAAATTCTTATTTTCAATACCATGTTAGTTGTAGGAGAAATTTTGTAGATTTGTTGCAGGATTTTGGAGAAGATCATTACCAAGCTTCAAGGAGGAATTGAAGGAGGTCAACAAGGTTATTCATTCAAATCCAGATTCCCCTCTTGCACATGCTTTGTTTTCTTTTTCTTTTCAAAGAAAATCTTCTTCTCGTCTCTTTTAGAATTTTGCACATAAGAAAGTTTATATTTTATTTTTATTTTTTTAAAAGAAATCTCTTTTATCCATTTCAGATTTTTTTTCAAGGAAATCTTTCTCAGTTTTTGTTAATTGATTTAATCAAATACATGTAATAAAATGCTTTTATATCCAAAAAAAAAAAAGAAAAAAAAAATCTTCTTCTTTTTAATTCTGCATGTAGGAAATAAATTGGTTAATAGATCTCTGTCAAAATATGCATATACAAATTTGAATATTGTTTAATTCTGAAATCTTTTCCTAATCAACTTTCTTTATTTTACAAAAAATCAGATTTTTTATTAGAATGGAATAACTTGAACAAAAATAAATCTATTGCCAAAGTAATATAAAATCAGAATAAAGAAAACAAAAAAATAGAAATATATTCATCTCTGTGTATGTTAGATAAATACCCATCTCTATGGATTTCAGGAAAATATTCATGTGTGGATTTTAGGAAAACATTCATCTTTGTGCATTACAGAAAAAAAAGGTTCATCTCTGTACTTTTTAGAAACATATTCATCTCTTTGGATTTTTAGGAAAAAAAAAGTAAATCTTGCCTTGATTAATAAATTAGTAAAATTCCCTTCAAATATATATTATATAAACATATATATCAAATTTATTTAAAATCATATTAAATTTATGTTCTAAATTTGTTTGTAGATTTAAGTTTATTATTATATTATTAAAAGATTTTGAGTCAATTATTTAAACACACACACACACACACACATATATATATATTGAGTTAAGAATTGTTTTATTAAAATTGAATTATACTTTTTCTAGAGTTTGTAATTAAATTTTATGTGTTTAATTTAAAATTAAAAATGTTTTAGAATATTGAAAGTTATTTTGAATGATTAAAATTAATGAGCTTATAGTTCTGTGAAATTTAATTATGCACTTGGTGATTAAAAAATCATTTAGGATTAGTTTATAATTATAAATTTTAATAATTAAAAATTAATCAAATTTAGTGATGGATTTATTTATTAAGGTCTATTTAATGAAAAATGGTTTTATTTATTGATATATCTATTTAAAAAGGATTAATGAGACATATTTATAATCTAAAATTAATTGAAATGTGTTTAAAATATCATCTCTAGTTTTAAGAATTAGATTATTAATATATTAAAGGAAAATTTAAGCGAAAATGGTCTAACCCATATTAATGGATACCTTATTGGAGTTTTAATTATGGAAAATTAAGTTGCAAATTTGAACTCTTTTTAAATTCTAAAGAGTTAGTATCTCCTCAATGATGGGAAAAGAGTGCCTTGGGTTTTGAAAAGATAAATATTGCATAAGGCAAAAGGGTCAATTAACACTTGAGAATTTCAATAGATAATCGAGCATTAAGAGATCTACCATCTTGAATTAATCCTTCTTAGGATGTAGATATAATAATTAAATCTCCTTATTAAACAAATTAGTTTGACTTAGGAAAAACAAAGCAAAGGAAAATGTTATTGTGCCAATGATACACTTATTCCATAGTTTTGGATATTTTCATCAAATAAATAAATCCTAATAGTAAGTAGGTGTAGTACCCCTACTCGTTTGAACTCATTGGACTAATACTTTATTATTGGTTATTTTCAATGGATACATTACCATGATTTGTTATTCAGTCTTATATGACATTATTTCATGTTTCATATGGATATGAGATGCATAATTTATTTGCAGTATTTCAGTACTTGTGATTTATGGCATTTTATGGATTATTGCTATGTAATGACACTTTACTTTATCTACGCAATGTGGAATTATATGTTGTATGTCTGCAAGTGTATTGGATGCAAGGGGACGATTTTCCTTCACTCATTTTGGTGAGATACGGAACATCATGATTCTCCTTCATCGATGTGTTTGTCATATTTTCTATATTGTATATATGTATGTGTGGTTTGGTGATGCAGGATATTGCAGGTACAAGTACCGGGTAGGTAGGAGGTATCGTCTCCACCTGGCTTCACAGGTCTGAGCGTGCCTTATATTTTCCAATGGAAGTGGAAGAGATAGTAGTTGACCCTATTTTATTCAGTTACACTTGGGTGAGTGTTGTCGGTTGGTCGTCCTGTCAGTTTGTTCAGCCTTCATATTTTGTTGTTTGACCTTTTATGAGTAATTGCTTGATGTTTTCTCAGTTTGTGTGTTTAGTGATTTTAATTGTTGCATGTTGTGTTTTATTTGTTTGTGAAGGGTGAAAAATTGTTAATAAGGTGAATTAAATAGTGACTCTAGGATTTAACGTCCTTCGTGTAGAAGTAGGTGAATTATCAAAACTATATTCAATGTTTGGTTTTCAAAATTATACTATAGTTATACGTATTTTATATGTAGATTCAGACTTGGACACACACACACACACACACACACACATATATACGTGTAGGTAATTATGAGTCATGTTCAATTATGTTGATTATTCTTAATATGATTATTTATAAGTTGAATAAGTTGGATTTAATGACCTAACGTACTATATATCGAATGGTTATTGTCTTTCGTACAAAAAGAAATACATCTTTATTAAGGATCATTTTGTTTACAATAATACAAATTTTATATAAATATTAATTAGATAACTTTGAATTCGATTGTATATATATTATATATATACAATTATCATGAAATTTGTTTACGTCAGGAAATTTGTTTATACCTACGTATTCATTTGAGATTAAAAATATATATATATGTATTCTACAATGTATTTAAATTACTATTATATATTATTATCTATACGTTTAAGTTTATTGTTTACATTGCAACTTATAACATAATCGTTGATTATATATTTATATATAATAAGCAAGGTGAGTTAGACATAGGTTAGCGACTATGTCGTGTGTAAATTATGATTATATATTATAACTTTAAAATGTCTAAGTTTAAAAGTTACATTGTAAATTATAGATAGTCGCATGTTGTATAAAAGGTGGCGGGTTTTATTAGATAAGCGACTAAAATTGATAAGTCAGGTATATTATTTACCATAATGTGAAGGTGGCGAGTTAAGAAAAGGTTTTTAAAATAACAAAAAAACTAGGGTCGCCGATAGTAATATCGACCACCCCCCTTATATAAAGGGAGGGGTCGGTATTACCACTGACCATCCCTCTCCCTTTCCATTAAACCAAACACCATATGGCGATAACACTGACTACGTAGCAAGTGACACCGTGATGGCAGGATAAATGCGAGGCATGTGTGGGATAAGAGAAGTCAACTTGGTATATTCCCCCATGACCCACGGTGTAATGGCAGACAAACTGATTAAAGTAGTCGACCTGGCAATCCTCCTCCTTTTTCTACGAACATAAACCACGTTGCAACATAGGTTTCCACACCGACCACATTGCAAGTTTGGCTTTCATCCACCACGTCGATCAAGCCATGTACGTGGTAGGCATAATGACTTCTTAGTCTTTGAAAACAATCACCACATAGCAGATCCAATACGGTAGTGGGAAAGTTTAAAGGTAAGTTGTTTGTATTAAGTTAGGCATAGTTGAGGGGAAGTAGACACCACCGACCACCCCTCCTCCCATTTAAATAAAATTTACACCGCATGGAGATAAACACTGACCCAACTATTATAACATAAACCCACATAGTTGCTATTATTAAGGAATATAAGTCAATGTTGATTATTCCATGTATGGAAGGGATGGAGTCTGTGTCACTTCCTATTATCCACCCAAAACTCACCTTCTCACATGTTGGTACTGCTATTTAATATGGCATGAATTAATAGAACGTGGTTCACTAGCCCACATAAACCCATCGATATCCATCATGATCAACATGTATAAGATTGTTATTTAACTTGAATGTTTTTTGGAAGTTATTTTTAGTAAAATAGACTTAGTCTTGGAGTTAAAAGCTTCATGGATAATCTATAGATAAGGACTTAACCACTTTAGAGGTGTGGTGTCACACAAGAAGTTAATGGATAACTTTGCATGTGAACACATAATAATTCAAAACTATTTAGGACTATTATGTTGCAATAAAACCTTGAGTGGTGTCATTTAGAATCAATCCACCACTAAGAGAGATAGCCCGAAAGTAGGAAAGTGGGTAGATGACAACCCTATATATAGACCATTGAGTTGGAAGAGAAGGGGGAGGTGAGATGCAATGAAGGATTAGAGAATGGAATGAGAAGAGAAGGTAGGAAAAGATATAGAGGAAGATAGCAAATAGCAAGTTGGAGCAGAGAGAAAAAAAGAAAAAGAGAGCAAGATAGAGGAGAGCAAGAACGTAGAAAAGTGACAAGATATTAGGGAAAATGGAATACTGGAGATTTTGATGTGTTTACGATCAAGTCGTAACAGATCAACGATGATCATCTCTGATTTAGTGTCGAACTTAGGGGTTACACTCTTGAATGAGTGTTAATTACTTTAATATTATCAGAGAAATTCTCAAAATATAGAAAGGGTAAGGACTTGGAATAGAGATCTCATGAGAGAGAAGAGCGTCGAGAAGGAAAGCATTGGAATCCGGACGTATTGCAGACAATTTGAAGTTATCAAGGATTGCAATAGCCATGGATCGCGTTTCTTAAGGTAGGCTCTAATCTAGTATGTTTTGTTGAAAGGATGTAATAGATTAAGAATGATCTAGATTTATATTTATGAAATAGTTAGAGTCACAATATCAATCAGTTTATTACGATCATGCAAGTATAGATGCATTAATGATATATTTCATGAAAGTTGGTAGATTAAACTTAGAGAAACTATGAAATTGAACTACAAAAAAGATGAAACATTAGGTTTATGACTTATTCCCAATGCATGTGAATTTGCACCTTATTCCCAAGGAATAGAGACCAGCATGGTTGTCTTTCTATGAAGTGAAAGAAAGATATGACCCGACTAAGAAAATATCAATACCTCTACGGAAGAAAGTGAAAGAGGAAGGTTGGTCAGAGGAAAAGAAGCAAGCCTTTTGGAGCTATAGGAAGGAGGTCAAAGATCTTAGAGTAGGTTTGGGAAACCTCCCCAGTGACAAGACTTTTGATGAAGAATAACAAAAATACAATGTTGATTCTGATGAGGGATCTGAGGCCCCTCTAGGGGAAACTGATGAAGGGGTTATTGCAGAGATAGTCAAAGCTCCCAGAGGAAAGGGGATGGAAATCTAGATTGTAGTTCTATATTCCTTAGTAGAGGCAAGTTCTCAATCTCCAGGATTGAATTTGCATTCTATAACCAAACCTGTCAGTAGGCATAGATATTAGGTTTCAAATAAGTGACAGAGCCAAGACCAAAACCAGTTGGACTCTCAAGAAGAAGTTGCAGCTATTCAAAAGAAGCAAAAATCTGCTTTTGAGGCCTCTGGGAATGTACAAGCTCAAATCCCTGTGTCGACAGAATCTCAGCTCACATCATCAACCTCTTCAACTCAAGTACAATTTTTTGCCCCTTTTTGCTCCTCTCATTATCTAGTTTCAGTGTCAATGTTACTCCCAGTTAGCTCAACTACTACAACAAGTGATCCTAAGGTAGTCATATTGGTGCAGGAGTACCTCATCCCTTCAAGGGCCCATATGTGGGGCATGATTTAGTTTGTTTTTTTTTTGTTCAAATAAGGTCTATTTAGACCCAACATGATGTAATAATGCCAATAGTGCCAATAAAATTTAAAGGTTGAGTCAGTTGAGTCATATCTCCTAAAAATTGTCAAATTGCTCACATAGGGCCTAGTGGTCACAACAAGTCAAAATGGAAATAACAAGGTTGTGGGGAGTATTTTGTGTCATTTTTAATGTTATAACATGTTATTTAACCTATTTGGGTTATTGGATGATCAAGAAGTACAATAAACCAAAAGTTGTCAAAAAGCAAGAAATGATGTCAATGCAACTTTTCAAAGTTGCTTGACAACATTTGCAAAAAGGTTGGTTTTGGGTGGTTATAGTTGGCTGGTCAGTTGGGAATCCTTATAATTCTATAAATATGATGAAAACAGTCCTCAAAAAAATCTAATTCTTGGAACTAAAGTTTTTGACAATAATAGTAAGTGGTTTCCTTGCACATTCTGTGTTTTTCCTAAACTTTCCTCACATTCAGTCTGCAAATTGTTAGTTTTAACCATTGATATGCATTGAAGGTTCATTAAAATGGTTTGAGGGTTTAATAAAAATAATTTACCTTTAATTTACTTCAGGTTTCATGTCATTTGGTGTTGTTTTGGCAAAGATACAATAAGTTCTCTCAAAATTGTCAAAACCCAGAACTAGGGCAAACCGAGACAAAGAAAATGCTATATCTTTTTGTTCCTGGTTGATCAAGCCACATAAATTGGTGGAAATATGTAATATTATGTAAATTATCATTCCATTATTTTTTCATGGTTCCATGATAGGTGTTTCATGTGGTTTGAGGCATGAAAGTGACTGAAAACTTGTCTCGGGAAGGTTTGACTGTCATAAGAAAAATACAGTCCCGATACGGGGTCAATATCTCAATATTTAACCATTGGAGCTTTCTTAGTTTTTTCTATGTTCATCCTACCCAAGTTTTATAGAGTCCCACTGAAGAGATCTACAAAATATGTCCAATTGAAAAATTTATTCATCTCTGTGTGAGCGTGTTTCAAAGAGGCCAGTAAGTTCTTGTTTAACAGTAACCTTTTGTACATGTTGAGGGTTGGATCAGAGTACATGGTGTTTGATAATAAAGGGTTGGTAGGAGTGCTAAGAGGGTGTGTGGAAGTCTCAAGGCTCTATCCTCAATGCAAAGAAACCTATCCTGGTTGGTCTAGAAGGTATGATTGAGTTCATAGGCAAGAGCAATATGTGTGGAGTTTTATTAAATATTATGGAAAACCTTCATAAGGGGAAGTGTTTAATCATTGTGAAACCTCAACAATGTGAAGTAGATTACTAAAATGTGTAGGGCTTGTGTGTGTGGGTGTGGAGGCTCTGCATCAGATTGGTATTAGAGAAAGGGAGTAGTTCTTATTGAAGGTTGAAGGGAGTGAGACAAGATGCCTCCGAAGAATGCAGGTACAACAAGGGAGATCCAAGAATTGAAGGAGAAGAACACAAGGTTACAAGAGTCCTATAATACCCTCTTAGAAAGTATTGAAGCCTTGGAGACTAGTCAGAGAAGAAATGTTGATGTAGGGGATGTTAGTGAAGAAGAGGAAGGAGACGAAGAGTTCCATGAGGCAGAGGAAGCAACTGAAGAGCAGATAGACCTTGAAGAATAGAGGACACTCAGACTTCTTAAAGTAGTAAAAGGAGACAAGTACAAGATAAGGGGTGATATACCAATGTATGATGGTAATTTGAAAGAGGAAGAACTTTTGGATTGGATAGCAGCAATGGATGCTTATTTTGATGGAGAAGGCATACCTAATGATCAAAAGGTCAGATTGGCAAAGACAAAACTCAAGGGACATGCACTCCTATGGTGGGATCATGAAGAAGCTAATAGAAGAAAGAGAGGAAAGACCAAGGTTACTTCTTGGGATCAGATGGTGGCTAAACTAAAAGGTAATTTCCTACCTCAAAACTATGAAATTCAATTGTATAAGAGATTGCAAGGGTTAAGACAAAAGGAACAAGATGTGAAGGCATATACTGATGAATTTTCAAAGTTGAGTATAAGGTCTGGGAGAGAAGAAGATGAAGTTGTTAAGGTTACTAGATACCTAGGAGGTTTGAGATTTAATATTCAAGATGAGTTGGTTGTGGCTAACCCCAGTAATGTCAAGGAATGTTATCAATTATCTCTCAAGGTGGAAGAAAAGATGAAGAGAAGACAAGATAAGGCTGCAAGAGGTAGAGGCAATAGCAATGGCAAGGGTAGAGGTACATTTTCTTCACATAAACCAAACAATGAGGAAGAAGGTGATGTAAATAAAGGTAAAGAGCAGTCATTTTCTGATTTTAGGGGTGGTTTTGGTGGTAATAGAGGTAGATTTGGTAGGGGTTTAAACCAATTTTTGGGGAGATGTTACAACTGTAATGAGTATGGGCATCCTTCTTTCAAATGTCCTGAGAAGGGAGCAACATCATCATCATCCTCTAGAAGAGTTGCATATGCTCAAGAGGAAGAGATTAGTGATAGTCCAAAGGCAATTGTGTGTACACGAGAAGTTGGTGAGTGTTTGATGATGAATAAGTCCCTGTTGAAGACATCAACACGACATGAACCCATTCAAAGGAGAAATCTCTTTAGGACAAAGTGTAAGTGCAAAGGTAAAGTTTATACTTTGGTTGTTGATTCAGGTTCAAGTGATAATATGGTTTCAAATGAAATGGTTGAGAAATTGAAATTAGAGAGGATTCCTCATAAGAATCCATATAAAGTATCTTGGGTTAATGATGATATTAGTTTGTTGGTTAAAGAGCATGCAAGAGTTGATTTTCATATTGGTGAATACAAGGAAACTGTTCAATGTAATGTTTTACCCATGGAGTGTAGCCATATCTTACTTGGTAGACCATGGCAATATGACAACCATACACTCTACAATGGTAGGGAGAACACTTATACTCTTGAGAATAATGGAGTACAATATACATTGTTTCCCATGAGTGAGGATGTTAAGGGTAAAGGTAAGATTGTGATGTTTGGTAAGAAGATATTGGTTCAAGCCAAGGAAATTGAAACAAAACCTACACAAGAGAAGGTGGAACACAAGGATAGCATAGGGGTAATGATTGGTTCTATTTGGTGTCCTGTTAAACCCACTTAGATTAGTACACCTATTATGAAAATCGATCCAAATCGAAGTATTCTAGAGAAGCGGCATGAACCAAGCCAACCCGTTCAAGTCTCTACACATGCATTTACTGGTTGCCCACCAATGGGAAAGTTATTTTCTGATCCTTATTGTGTGAATTGGATTGAAGGTTCTTATCCTTTTGTTGTTGTAGGATATTAGATGATTCAAGGTCCCTTTCATGATGGATACTCATGGGGAATGAGTTCTTTTCCAAGGGGAGTATGGTGCAGGAGCACCTCATCCCTTCAAGGGCCCATATGTGGGGCATGATTTAGTTTTGTTTTATTTTGTTCAAATAAGTTCTATTTAGACCCAAAATGATGTAATAAGGCCAATAGTGCCAATAAAATGTAAAGGTTGAGTCAGTTGAGTCATATGTCCTAAAAATTGTCAAATTGCTCACATAGGGCCTAGTGGTCACAACAAGTCAAATCTGAAATAACAAGGTTGTGGGGAGTATTTTATGTTATTTTTAAAGTTAGAACATGTTATTTAACCTATTTGGGGTATTGGATGATCAAGAAGTACAATAAACCAAAAGTTGTCAAAAAGGAAGAAATGATGTCAATGCAACTTTTCAAAGTTGCTTGACAACATTTGCAAAAAGGTTGGTTTTGGGTGGTTATAGTTGGTTTATCAGTTGGGAATCCTTATAATTATATAAATATGGTGAAAAAACTCCTCAAAAAAATTTCATTCTCGGAATTGAAGTTTTTGGCAATAATAGTAAGTGGTTTCCTTGCACATTCTGTGTTTTTCCTAAACTTTCCTCACATTCAGTCTGCAATTTGTTAGTTTTAACCATTGCTATGCATTGAAGGCTCATTAACATGGTTTGAGGGTTTAATAAAAGTAAGTTACCTTTAATTTCCTTTAGGTTTCATTTCATTTGGTTTTGTTTTGGCAAAGATACAATAAGTTCTCTCAAAATTGTCAAAACCCAGAACTAGGTAAACCGAGACAAAGAAAATGCTATATCTTTTTGTTAATTGTTGATCAAGCCATAAAAATTGGTGGAAATATGTAATATTATGTAAATTATCATTCCATTTTTTTTTATGGTTCCATGATAGGTTTTTCACATGGTTTGAGGCATAAAAGTGACTGAAAACTTGCCTCGGGAAGGTTTGACTGTCATAAGAAACATACAGTCCCAATACAGGGTCAATATCTCAATATTTAACAATTGGATCTTTATTTATTTTTGATATGTTCTTCATACCCAAGTTTTCTAGAGTCCCACTGGAGAGATATGCAAAATATGTCCAATTGAAAAAGTTATTCATCTCTGAGTGAGCATGTGTCAAAGAGGCCAGTAAGTTCTTGTTTAACAGTAACCTTTTGAACATGTTGAGGGTTGGATAAGATTACATGGTGTTTGATAATTAAGGGATTTTAGGAGTGGTAGAGGGTGTGTGGAAGTCTCAAGGCTTTGTCCTCAATGCCAAGAAACCTATCCTAGTTGGTCTAGAAGGTATGATTGAGTTCATAGGAAAGAGCAATATGTGTGGAGTTTTATTAAATATTATGGAAAACCTTCATAAGGGGAAGTGTTTAATCATTATGAAACCTCAATAATGTGAAGTAGATTCCTAAAAGGTGTAGGGCTTGTGTGTGTGGGTGTGGATGCTTTGCATCACATATTGTCTGCACCACCCTTGCAAACCCAGTCAAGCATTGCCTCAGCAATCCCGTTTGTGTCCTCCTCACCTGATCTTATCACTTTTGGCACCATAGTTAGTGCAACCCACTCTTCCCAAACACCAAGCCAATCAGTCGAGTCATCCTCTACTTCGCACATCCTCAATTTTGCTGGTTAGATTACCACTGCCTTATCTAGTATTGGGTCTCTATTCTCCACGCCTTATGACATCTTCCCGAGGATCCCTCCTTTTTCCCTAGCTACACTCTCCTTGACAGCTCCAACCCATTTGCAAACTAGTGTGGCTCTGATTCCTTTCACCCCACCTCCTGGAGCTCCTTTCATGGGGAAAATGATCTATATTCCTTTATAATTCCATCTGTATGTAGATACTAGAAAATGAAGCTCAAACGATCCTGAGAAGGAAAGAAAAAGACTCCCAAAAGCTAGCAAATCCTTACATATAGACCATTTTCAGGGAGGATCACCAAAATTTAGTATTTGCGTCCATGACACAAAATATTGTCAATTCAACCAATCAGAAGTGGCTTGAAGATTATTCCATACATGCCATTAGCATCGACCTAAGAAGAGCTCGCCCACAAGATATAATAGAGATCATGGAGGAGTCAAATAAGGTAGTCTCATTGGATTACCTAAAGCATTCTTGTCGCATGGAAAAGCTCACAATTGAGATAGAAAGGATAAAAGCTATAAATGAGCAACTCATGAGGGAGGGGAAAGCCAAAGAAGCTAAAGTAACCCAACTGCAATCCTGAACACTGCAAGAAAAATATGAGAGAGATAAACTTCAAAAGGCATTCAAGCAGTTCAAGGGAATGTTGCATACAAAGAAAAAGGCCAAGCAAGTAAATTTCAATGAATTACTTGATGAAATGCATGAATTATCACGCATCCAATCTACCTCCTTTGATACAACCCAAATTCAAATGCAGTTGCAAGAAGCCATTGTAGAAAGAGAGGAGCATCAGGAATTGGTCAGCATTCAAAATATTTTGGAAAAGGAGAAAGTAGCAAAAGATAAGGTATTGCAAGACTTCCAGAATCTGTAGGCTCAATCCGCTCAAGAGCTTTGTGATTCTCAAGTGGCCATGTTGAAGTAATAAGCAGAAAGCAAGTGACTTCAAGAGGAAGTGAAAGATAAGTAGACTCAAATCATAATGTTACAACACCAAGCTGGAGAGAAAGATAGAAGTTTGAATGAATTGCATGAGAGATTGGAAGCTAAGGAGTTTGAGGTACAACTTATCTCAAAGCCATCGGTTTTGCAACCTACTCCTCCCACGGATGCCACTTATCTAATGTGGGAACTTCATGACATATTGGGAAAAGATAAAGCAATTTGTCCCTCTCAAGGAATGATCTTTAATGTTCTTAGCAATTCCAAAGTTGTGTGCACTAAGGCGAAGCTTTCCATTGAGAAAGTTGATCAGGAGACGTCACCTAGAGCCTCTGAGGCCCAAAAGTTGGTTAGTTGAGCTAAATGCAGTTCAGATCATAGATTTTGAGGAAGTGGTTGAAAAGGCCAATCTTTTCATCAATTATGCCAAGATAGCCAAGCAAGGTGCTTCTTCTCTGTCTATTCTAAGAAGCTCAATAGCCCAAGTTGTAGAGTGCCTTGGAAGCTTCGTCAAGTTCGGCCTACCCTCTCCTTTCCTTCATAATGGTTCATCTTTGAATGTAGAGCAGTTCTCCGACTTGATTGTTTAGAAGCAACAAGAATTTTCTTATCTCAAATCTTTGAGTAATCTTCATGAGGTAGATGAGTTCAAGGCCTTTTTTGATCCATTATCTAAGCTTGTTGTTGCGCTTCATTTTGCTCACAAGGAACCTGAAGAAATCCCTTTCAATAGCATCAGCGAATTAGATCATAATTTTCAAGCTCTCAAGGCTTAACCCATTCCTTCTGCAGAAGATTGGTCTCCACTACAACAACTTTATAACAATATTTTCAAGCCAGAGCTTTAAAATTGGTTGATGAACTGATATTTTTGGGTATCAGCATCTCGCGGGCGAGATTTTTCTAGAAATCGACAAGAAATGTAGACTTTAAGTCTACCCTGCCCCGTTCGGGGAGTTAGCTTCTTTTCTCTCCTGGTCAAATTCCTTTTCGCCCAAGGTTTCTTTTTGTCCCCTCGCATCTTCCACATGGTAGTATGGCTCATGTTTTTCAAAGTTCCCTTTTGCCTTTTCCAGGAAGCCAAGTGGTGTTGACATGTATCAGTTGGTTGTTTTGTTGTTTTAAGTGGGCCCGCACCGACGAGATCGTGTTCAAAAGCTTTTCATTCTCTCCATGTGGAAATTCTTCGCAAAGAGTTTAAATGATTTTCATCTCGCCTTCAGGACGTTCCCTCCTGCTGCCATGTTGTGATTGAGGTAACCTTCGAGTATTCTTGTTCTACCATTGCAGAGGTTGTGGTTTTTGAGATGCCAATTGTCTGCAGTTTCGATGTAGTGGTTGCAGATTGTTTTGTTTTGATCTGCGGTTAAAATATTTGATTGTAGCAGTGATGAGGGACAAATTTTGTTTGTTCAATTGGTTGAGAGGTTGTTTCACGATTGTCAATGGATGCCAATGATGCTATTAGTTTTGGGCGATCTCTATGTTTTCTCCATTGAGCAGTTAGCTCAGGTTTATTTATAGGATAATTTTTGCTTTTGTAGGGGTTCATAACTTTTAGAGAATACATACTTCTTGCTAGGGAATTTTCGGCCTTGAAATTATCTTTGTATTTCTGGAAAACTATGATAATCAGATTATGCCTTTGGCTTTTTATGAATAGAGTTTTTCGTTCTACAATAATCTTTTCCTATGCCTTTATGTAATTTTGCTTGACTTTTGAGATATATGTTGTAAGACTATATGGATTAAACTATGTTTTCTATACTTGTTATCTAATAAATGAATGGCATATGTAGCTTTATGTTAATAAGTAATTGTTTGTATTCAGATCTTGATTTTATTGGGCATGTAGATTGTTGAATGGGCTTCAGAGGTACATATGTATGAAGTTATCTATGCTTATAGCTTAAGTCATATCTCAGTGCATTGCTATAGAATAGTTTTATTTCAAGTTTTTCTTCCTATCCCTTTTCTTCCCCCTATGTATGAAGAGTCAGTTTCTAAAATCTCGGAGGTCACTCAGTGAGAAATGCGCAAGTCTCCCATCACTAAGTTTCCCATAAGGTTGTTTACCTTTAAGAGTAATTTTATAGGTCAATAGGTACAGTGTAGGAAAAGATGGGGGGAGCTTTCAATATCCATTTTACAAAGAACACATATATTAGGGTTCTGGAATCCTCTCTTAGCCAATTTGTCCTGAGTTAGAATTTTATTGTGTAGAGCAGTCCACCAAAAGAAATTAATATTAGGGATGAGTTGAGGATTCCAAACCTCTTTCCAATTAATAAGGGAGATAGGTTCTCACAATAGGTTGTTGTAAGTAGTCTTAATAGAGAAATCCTCAGAGGGGTCCCATTTCTGAATAAACTTATCCTCCCTAGGAAAGAGAGGGAGAAAGGTCCTAGCTAGAAGCTTTTACAGTGCACTAGCAATAGAGAGAAGAAGAGGTTGATTAAAATAGTAGTCTGCCATAGTCTTCCAGGTGTTGTTGAGGAAGTAGTCAGTGACCTTTTCCGTAAAGAATCTTTTAGTAGTATCCTCAATCCTTCTGAGGGAGGGGGAAGCAATGAGAGGATTTTCCCCAAGCCAACAATCCTCCTAGAAGAGAATCTTTTTGCCATTTCCAATAAGCCACTTCATACCCTGTGAAATGGGATCCCTACAGCTGATAATATTATTCCAAATTATAGACCCTTTGGGGAGTCCATCTTCATTTAAAATAGAGAGAAAACTGCCATTGCCAAGGTATTTAGCCCTCATAATATAACCCCAATCTAAGTCCTTGTGAAGAATCTTCTAGACCATTTTGGTCATGAGAGCCTTGTTGAAGTGGGTAATTTTACAAATACCTAATCCCCCCTTCAGTTTTTGGTAGCAAACTTTATCCCAATCCATAAGAGCAAGTCTTTTCTTTTCTTCCATCTTAGTCCAAAGGAAAGTTCTTTGGATATTTTCCAGTTTGTTAGCCATGGCAACAAAAAATTTAAAGAGGGAAAAGAAGTAGATAGGGATACCCTATAGGGACAAGGAAAATTGTTGAAGCTTCCTTGTGATACTAAGGAACCTTCCCTTCCACCCAACCAACTTTTTATGCATTATTTCCAGGATAGTCACCCAAAATGAGTTGGAGACATCCTTGACAGTTAAAGCTAATCCAAGGTAAGTACCCAAGAAGGAGGCCATTTGACAGCCAAGGATCCTTCGAATTTTAACTTGGATTTTGTCAGTAGTGTGAAAGAAGTATATATTACTTTTATCATAATTAATGTGCTGACCTAAGGCATCTGCATACTGGTTGAGAAAGGATTTCCATCCCTTGGGTTCTACCACCGAAAAGACCCCAAAGAGAATGGTGTCATCCACAAACTACTGCACAATAGTAGGAGGAACAGTGGAAGCAGGTTTGATTCCCAAGAGGACCCCTCTGTTAACCATAGAGTTGATATTTTTTCCAAAACTTCAACTAAAATAATAAGAGGTAGCATGAGAGAGGGTCACCTTGTCTCAGCCCCCTAGAGGCTCCAAAGGTCTTCTGAGGGCTCCCATTCAAAAGGACAAAATAGTTAACCGTAGTTATGCATTCCCTAATAAGGTTTAGTAGCTTTCACCCAACTCCAATAGTTTGCAAAAATTTAAAAAGAAAGCTCCATTTCACTCTATCATAGGCCTGAGAGATGTCTAATTTTAGCACCATACTGGGTTGCGACTTTTGTCCATAGAATGAATGATGGCCATGAGTGGAGATGGTTGCATTAAGGATTTGTCTATCAGGGACAAACCCCTTCTGACTCAGACTGATGAGAGAGTCCAGAAAGGCTTTAACCCTATTGACCAAGACTTTGGTGAAGATATTGTAAATAGTGTTACAGAGGTTGATTGGGTGAAAGTATTTTAGAGAAGACGGCTCCTGAATTTTAGAGACCAACGCAATGAGGTGTTGTCTAACTTTTTGAGAATCTTTCTTGATCTGAATAAATCTTTAGTAGCAAGGACTAGATTAGCACCAACCACATCCCAAAAGTCCTGGAAGAAAGTAGGAGGGAAGCCATCGGGGCCCAGAGATTTGTAGGCCCCCATAGAAAACACTGCATTCCTAACTTCATCCTCAGAAATCAAGGACATGATGAGTTCATTGTCTTCCATTGTGAGGGGGCACCAGAGGAAATGAAGGAGGATCTTATTGAGGACATGGTCACCAGTTCTACAGTCATCCCAAAATAGGGCATAGAAATAGTCAGTAGCAATGATTTCCAAGCTTACTTCATCCTTGACATCTTGATTGTGGTCATCCTTTAAACATGAAATGTGGTTCCTTCTCATGTGGATATTGGTTAATCTATGAAAGAAGGTAGTATTTTTCTCTCCCTCTTTTAACCAATGAACCTGATATTTTTGTTTCTAGTAGAGTTCCTCCTTAGTTGATTTTTCCTTCCATTTGCTTCTCAGAGTGACCTCCTCCAGGTGGGTTGCTTCAAGGAGATCCCCTTTATCAATTTGTTCCTAGATAGCGGCCAGCTTGCTGCTAATTTCCTTTTTTTGAAAAAAAATATCACCATAAGCATTTTTGTTGCTTCCCCTAACATTTCGGCTAATCAAGTCTAATTTATGGGCAACACGATACATAGGTGTGCCAGGGAAATTAGTATTCCACCTGTGTTTAATGCAATATTTGAACTCAAGGTGGGTATTCCACATAACTTCATATCTGAAGGAGTAGCTTCTTCTAAAACCTTGGGTGGTACTAGAAAGAAGAAGGGCTTTATGATCAAAAACCATTCTAGGGAGAGCCATGCGTTTCATATTGGGACCTATACCCCACTTGCCCAATATGAGAAATCTATCTAATTCGACCTGTATAAGGTCCTTTCCTTTTCTAAGATTAGATCAGGTGAATCTTTGACCAATTTGGTCCACATCAAATAAACCATTCTTGCTTATGAAATCCGCTAGGTTTGCCATGTTGTCAGAGTACTCTTGAAGACCTCCCAATTTTTCAAAGGGGAAAAGCGGAGAATTGAATTCCCCGCAATCATCCAATGGGCATTGGGATCATTATGAAGAAGAACAAAAATATCATTCCAAAGAGATAGCTTACCCAATCTAACATTAGGGGGATAAACATTAATGAGGAACCAGGACCCCAAAGTAGAAGAGAGCTTGGAGACAACAAAGTTGGCAGAAGAGGTAATCAGGTTGCTAGAGAACCTAGAGGGGTCCCACATAGTGACAAGCCCACCAAAGGCCCTGGTAGATTCACTAATAAAGAGCTCGGCCCCAAGCCAAATTTTCCTGACAATGAAAGTAAAGGGAGCTTCACTCATTTTGACCTCTTGGAGGAGGAGGACCTCAATTTTATTTTTAAAGTTACAATTCTTAAGAGCATACTACTTTTGGGGGTTGTTTAGGCCCCTCATATTCCATGAAAGAAATTTTATTTCTTACCTTTTATGGTCGTCTCCAAGGTTTGATGTCTGTCATTAGCGACTTCCCTTGCTGCATCCTTTTGTCTAGATAATCTCTATGATGGGTAGCCCATCTTCAACTCAGTCCCAAGATCAGTCTTCACATTTCTAGCTTTGCGTCTCTATGCAATCCAGCCATCATCAAAAGGAAGTTGGCAGCCACTAGAAGAAGTGTCAGGAGAGGAGAGACCCATGCCCGAGGTAGGGGTAATAGGCATGGTAGTCGAGCATGATGGGACCTTTAGAAGTAACGTCTCAGGAGGGGACCCGATAGGCTCAAGGCTTACCATAGTTAAGGAGCCATCAACAATCTCTCCCTCATCCAGAGGGGTGATCATCTTTAGGGGGTTGGAGATATGAACATCCAAGGGGCCAAGTTCAATATTAACCATTTCTTGAGCTAACAACACCACCTTGTTTGGCAAGGGGTTGGGGGCTCCCTCAACTACTTTAGTAGGTGAACTGAGAAGATTATTTATACTCTTTGTAAAGGGGTAGTCCTCACAACTATGATAACTCAATGATGAACCACTAGTATTGAACTGGTACTGAGAGGGGGGGTGAATCAGTACAAACACAAATACAGCCCAAAACCAGTTTGACAGCAAATACCCCAAATGACTGATAAATAGAGATACCGATAAAATAGAGTGCAACTGGTAACATCTAGTATAGCTCAATGAATCATGAACCAGTCACTCAATAAGCTTTTCTCTTAGCTCAATACCACATTACCATAATATTCACATGCATGAACTAGTAGACTTAACCATCAAATTTTCATCACAGTGAGTTCAATATGTTTTATAGACAGGCATAAAACATAGAACCTTCATGTGCTTAACAGATAAAACAGAGCATCACAAGACAAGAGCATTACACATGACACACATATTTTTCACGTGGAAACCCAACTGGGAAAAACCACTGTGGGGATGAATACCCACAAGCTACTTTTTGAACTCTTTAGAAGTCCGCTCTGTTAGGAGCCTTGTCCGGTTAAGAACATTACAATAGGTTCTGGTAGGAACCGATCCTGTTAAGGATCACTCGGTTAAGGGATACCCGGTTAAGGGTTAAACCCGGTAGGGTCACCTTGTTAGAGTATTTTAAGAACTCAATAGCTGAAAGGATCTCCTAAGCTTCTCTAGCTTCTCAAAACTCATTAGCCTCGAGTTACTCGGTTAAGGGATTTGAAACAAGCCGGTTAAGACCACCTGATTTAAGGGATTTTGAATCAAGCCAGTTAAGGCTACCCTGTTAGGGGATTTATAACTGTTGAAGTGGTTAGAGATCAACAAGAATTACAATGATCTGTTAACATTACTTAATGCTAATGTAGATCCGTTTAGGCTCCTCTTTTCCTTCTGCACATTCACTTTGTAGCTATCTCTTCTCTCCTTTGGTCTGGCAAGAATCACGTATCACTTTCCTTGGATACACACTCACAACTTTGCCAACAACCTCAGACAGAAACCCAACATCGATCTTATAGGAATCATACAAGTCGGTAGCAAAAACCCTAAACCCTAAACCTGTTAGGTTGAGCAATTCAAATGGTTTGATCCTGACCGTTGAATCATACTGCATTAAATGCACCAGTCTTGAATAGATCACAAGACATTCTCCATCATCCATTATCCACCATTTTCACGGTGGTTGATAACCCATCACACGTTATCACCATTTGACAGACTTCGCACATTCCTGAGGTAGATAGGAATAGTCATCTTTATGCAAGATCCTTCACGCACACAGAGATTACGTGGCAACACGATCTATCCTCCATCATACTGCTAGCTTATCACACAAAGATCACTGATTGAGTCACACAGACTTGAGGTACTCCAACCGGAAACCCCGGAGTGGAAGCTGCCTACCAACCGATAGTCATACAGTGCTTCCATGTGCCGGTTCCCATAACTACATGTCGGTTCACCTTGAACAAATGGGCCACTTCACTTTGGCATATACCAGTTCACACATATGTCGGTTCCTCTTTCTTCACTTATCACATGTGTCGGTTCACACTATGTCTCATATTGACATCAATGACAACATACAATATTATAATGTCTTCATTCCGGTTCACATAATGCCAACAATATCCCCCTTTGGCATTGATGGCAATATACAAAAGATATCTTCTTTGCTTCACATCTTCTCCCCCTTTGACAACAATGCCAAAGTGGAGGTACAATCATCACTGTCTCATCATGCTGCTCCCCCTGAGGAGTAGCATCCATAAACACACCAATCAGCCAAAGATTTGTCTTTTCAGTACCTGACTGATGTGGAACACTCATTTTTAGTTCACCTCCTGAAGGGGCAAGACCCCTAATTCACCTCTCAAATGCACAAATGTTGTCTTTGGGAGAGGCTTGGTGAATATGTCTTCTAACTGCTCCTTACTGGACACATGCTCCAATGCAATCTCTTTATTCTGAACCTTTTCCCTCAAGAAATGATACTTAAGCTCAAAATTCTTGGTTCTAGAAAGTAAAACTGGATTCTTTGATATATTGATAGCACTTGTGTTATCACAGAATATACTTACCGGTTCAGATATAGGGATCTTGAAGCCTTCCAGTACATGCTTCATCCAAATTGTCTGAGTGCAGTTCATGAAAGCTGCAACATACTCCGCTTCTGTTGGAGACTGAGAGATGCAACTCTGCTTTTTACTCATACATGAGACAAGTCTACCACTGAGAAAGAATGCACCACCGATTGTGCTCTTCCGGTCATCCACATTACCGACCCAATCAGCATCTGTGAATACTTTCAGATTGAAATTATTGTTGTATGGGTACGACAATCCATAGTCAATTATTCCTTTTAGATACCTAAGAATCCGCTTGACTGCACTCAAGTGAGATTCTCTTGGACTCTTCTGGAACCTTGCAGTGATGCCAACTGCATGTGCAATATCCGGTCTGCTATGCACTACATAATGCAACTTACCAATCATTGACCGGTATTCCTTCTCATCAACCAGTGCAGAATCATCCTCCTTTGTCAATTTGCAACCAGTCACCATCGGTGTACCAACCGGTTTGCTATCTTCCATGTCAAAAGTCTTCAACACCTCTTTGACATATTTGGACTGAGTGATGAAGATTCCATCTTTCATCTGCTAGATCTACAGTCCAATGAAGAACTTAATCTCCCCTATGAGTGACATTTCAAACTCTTTCTTCATCTCATCAGCAAACTCATGACTCATCTTGTCATCTCCTCCAAAGATAATGTCATCAACAAAGACTTCAAAGATTAGAATCTGATCTTCTTCAGACTTCAAGTAGATATTTCTATCTTCACTTGTTCTCTCAAATCCAATCTTCACAAGATGGGAATGTAGGCGCTCATACCATGCCCTAGGTGCTTGCTTTAGACCATATAATGCTTTATGTAGCCTACATACCATGTCATTGTCTTCAGATAGGGTAAACCCATCTGGTCGCTCAATATATACCTCCTCTTCAAGTACACCATTTAGGAATGCATATTTTACATCCATTTGATATACCTTGAATCTCTTAAAAGCTTCATATGCAAGAAGAATACGAACTCCTTCCAATCTAGCTATAGGAGCAGAGGTTTCCCCATAGTCTTCACCTTATTCTTAAGCATATCCATTGCATAACAGTCTGGCTTTATTCCTAATCACTGTGCCATCCTCATTCAACTTATTTCTGAACACCCATTTGGTGCCAATGACATTTTTATGCTCTGGTCTGGGTACAAGGACCATGTACCATATTTCTCTATCCGGTCAAGTTCTTCTTCCATTGCCTTGATCCAGTCTCCATCTTTATGAGCCTCTTTGAATGACTTAGGCTCAAATTCAGAGATCATACATGAGTTTTCTCTGATCTTTCTTCTAGTAAGGATTCCTGCATCCTTATCACCTATGATCTACTTGGGATCATGATTCAACTTGACATACCGAGGAATGGTCTTAACTAGTTCTTCTTTCTTTTCTTCTTCATCCTCATCTTCATCAGTATCAGCATTCACCGGTTTAGGAACATTGTTACTGGTACTAGGTTGACTGACAACCGGTTCCCAGAAGGTTGCAATCGATTCATTTACAACTTGCTCACTGTCAGTTTTCTTAGTCTTCTCAGAGGATTCATCAACTCTTACATTGATGCTTTCCATAATTCTCTGAGTCCTATTGTTGTAGCACTTGAAAGCTTTACTCTTGGTGGAATATCCTAGAAATATTTCTTCATCACATTTAGCTTCAAATTTGCCCTGATGTTCACTCCTCTTGATGTAACATTTGCTACCAAATACCTTAAAGTATCTTACCACAGGTGTCTTACCAGTCCAACACTCATAAGGAGTTTTGTCCTTACCCTGTTTGATGAGTACTCGGTTCATAGTGTAAACTGCAGTGCTCACCGCTTCTCTTCAAAAGGTGTGAGCAACCTTTCCTTGGATCAACATAGTTCTAGTTGCTTCAACCACAGTCCAGTTATTCCTCTCTGCTAAGCCATTCTGTTGTGGAGTCCGGGGGGCAGATAGTTGTCTCTTGATGCCAAATTCTTCACAATACTTATTGAATTCACTTGAAGTGAATTCCCCTCCTTGATCAGTTCTGAGACATTTGATCCTTTTACTGCTTTCCTTCCCCACTAATGCTCTGAAAGATTTGAATTTCCCAAAAGCTTCAGACTTGTCTTTCAAGAATGTGACCCACATCATTCTTGAGCAGTCATCAGTGAGAATCATGAAGTACCTATCACCCTGTACACTTCTAGTTTTCATAGGACCACATAAATCAGTATGCACAAGATCAAGCAAGTTGTCAGCAGTAAAAGATTTACCTTTAAAGGTTGAGGAAGAAATTTTCCCCAATTGACATTCTCTACACAAGGTATTATCCGGTTTGCTCAGCACCGGCAACCCTCTAACTGCCTTGATCTTACTAGCCTTCACAATGTTATCAAAGTTCACATGGTAGAACCTCCTATGCCATATCCAACTATCGTCAAGCTTAGCCATAAGATATGTACTTATATTTGCATTCAGATGAAATAGGTTACCTTTAGTCTGCATGCTGGTGGCTACCAATTTACCATCTTTACCTTTGATTTTGCAAACTCCATTCTTGAATTGTAGAGTGAGACCACTATCATTTAGCTGGGAAACACTTAGAAGGTTGTGTCTAAGACCATCAACCCAATACACATTGTCAGCACTACTTTTTCCATTCAAGGAGATGGACCCTCTGCCCTTGACCATGCATGGTGCATCATTTCCAAAGCGAACCACACCACCATCGTACTCTTCTAAGGATAGAAACTTGCTCCGGTCACTAGTCATATGGTGAGAACAGCCACTGTCAATGATCCATTCATTGGAATCATCAAACTGGGAGACAAGAGCCTTCTTGTCTGCCACATCTTCCTTTATAGCAATGAACACAATGTCTTCATTCTCTTCATCTTCTAATTCCTCATCTGTGATACCTTCATCAACTGCCACAAAACAATTTCTCCGGTTTCCTCCTTTGAATTTCTTGAACCTTTCCGGTTTATCCTTGTTGTCACTATTAGGATAGTTCATAGCAATATGTCCTATCCGGTTACAGGAGAAACATTTCAAAGGAATCTTACCTTTGTATTTACCAGTCCCTTTTGGAAATCTCCTGGCAAGAAGACCTTCAAATTCCATCAGAAACTCTTCATCCTTCATTTCTTTGTTCTGATTAGGTTCCCCACTAGTACTAGCCTCTTTTCCTTTTCTGGACGGTATAGCAAAAGATTTAAAGGATGATTCTGTCTTTTGAACACTACCATCAAAACTATTCAGCTCATAGGCTGTCAACTTGGCTATGATGGAGTCCAAGGACGCCTTAGACTTGTCTATTGATCTCAGCTCCTGAATAGCAGCAACCCTTATTGCATAAACCGGCAACAGGGATCTCAGGACTTTACTTACCACAGTGGAATCTTCTATTTTGCCACCTGCACTCTTTATTTCTCCAACAACTATTTTGATTCTTATTCCATACTGCTGAATGGTCTCTCCTTCAACCATCCTCATGTCTTCAAACTTTCCTCTCAAGCTCTCTTCCTTAGCCTATTTTACATGCTCATCACCACCATAGATATTTTCAAGAGCATCCCATACTTCTTTGAAATTTGCCTTGTCCTAAACATCAATAAACTCAATGTCAGATAGACTACTGATAAGGGCTTCCATGACTTGCCCATTTTCTTGTATCTCTCTCTTTTGGTCATCGGTGAGAGTACCAGTAGGAACAACATATACATTTTCAACATAACTCCAGTGTTGAACACCCATGCTTTTGATGAATATCTTCATCCTATCTTTCCATATACCAAAGTTTTCCCTGTTGAACTTTGGACCTTCCCTCTTCATAATTTGGCTAGGATCTTTTCCTCAAGCAGTTAAGCTTACAACACAGAGGACCTGGAGTGCTCTGATACTAATTGATAACTCAATGATGAACCACTAGTATTGAACTAGTACTGAGAGGGGGGGTGAATCAGTACAAGCACAAATACAGCCCAAAACCTATTTGATAGCAAATACCCCAAATGACTGATAAATAGAGATACCGGTAAAACAGAGTGCAACCAGTAACATCCAGTATAGCTCAATCAGTCATGAACCGGTCACTCAATAAGCTTTTCTCTTAGCTCAATACCACATTACCATAATATTCACATGCATGAACTAGTAGACTTAACCATCAAATTTTCATCACAGTGAGTTCAATATGTTTTATAGACAGGCATAAAACATAGAACCTTCATGTGGTTAACAGATAAAACAAAGCATCACAAGACAAGAGCATTACACATGACACACATATTTTTCACATGGAAACCCAATTGGGAAAAACCACGGTGGGGATGAATACCCACAAGCTGCTTTTTGAACTCTTTAGAAGTTCGCTCTGTTAGGAGCCTTGTCCGGTTAAGAACACTACAATAGGTTCTGGTAGGAACCGATCCTGTTAAGGATCACCCAGTTAAGGGATACCCAGTTAAGGGTTAAACCTAGTAGGGTCACCTTGTTAGAGTATTTTAAGAACTCAATAGCTGAAAGGATCTCCTAAGCTTCTCTAGCTTCTCAGAACTCATTAGCCTCGAGTTACCCGGTTAAGGGATTTGAAACAAGCCAGTTAAGACCACCTGATTTAAGGGATTTTGAATCAAGCCAGTTAAGGCTACCCTGTTAGGGGATTTTACAACTGTTGAAGTGGTTAGGGATCAATAGGAATTACAATGATCTGTTAACAACACTTAATGTTAATGCAGATACGTTTAGGCTCCTCTTTTCCTTCTGCATATTCACTTTGCAGCTATCTCTTCTCTCCTTTGGTCTGGCAAGAATCACGTATCACTTTCCTTGGATACACACTCACAAATTTGCCAACAACCTCAGATAGAAACCCAACATCGAACTTATAGGAATCATACAGGTCAGTAGCAAAAACCCTAAACCCTAAACCTGTTAGGTTGAGCAATTCAAATGGTTTGATCCTAACCATTGAATCATACTGCATTAAATGCACTAGTCTTGAATCGATCACAAGACATTCTCCATCATCCATTATCCACCATTTTCATGGCGGCTGATAACCCATCATGCGTTATCATCATTTGGAAAACTTCACACATTCCCGAGGTAGATAGGAATAGTCATCTTTATGCAAGATCCTTCACGCACACAGAGCTTACGTGGCAACACGATCTGTCCTCCATCATACTACTAGCTTATCACACAAAGATGACTGATTGAGTCACACAGACTTGAGGTACTCCAACCGGAAACCCCAGAGTGGAAGTTGCCTACCAACCGGTAGTCATACAATGCTTCCATGTGTTAGTTCCCATAACTACATGCCAGTTCACCTTGAACAAATGGGCCGCTTCACTTTGGCATATACTGGTTCACACATTTACCGGTTCCTCTTTCTTCACTTATCACATGTGTTGGTTCACACTATGTCTCATATTGACATCAATGACAACATACAATATCATTATGTCTTCATGCCGGTTCACATAATGCCAACAAACTAGTCCCTGGACCCTCCATGGAAGAAATGTCATTTTGGGACCCTCCTCAACTGCAGGACCTTTGAGCTTAAGAGACTTGGGGTCATGAACTTTGCACTAGGAGATTATATGATCCACCTTATGACATTTTTGGTAAAAGATAGTAGCATTTTCATATACGAAGACCTAAGTCCAGCTTCCCAACCTAGACTTAAGAGTAATAAAGCTAGGAAGATTCTTGTTGACCGTAGCCTGCACACATAAACCCACATAGACCAGTCTGGATTTGATTCTGGTTATGTCATCTACTCTCACATAGTGCCCAAAGGTGTTTCCAATCCATCTGGAAATGGCTTCATCCCAATATTCCGGAGAAAGTCCTGGAAGGCGAACCTAAACCGGAGATGACTTTTATAGGTCAGTCGCCGAGTCAAAACCAGCCTTCCATCTGTAGAGAGATAAGTTGCATCTGCCATAGGTTCAGCAACCAGAGAGGACCATAACAACGTCTTCCTCAATAGTAAATTTGAAGAGGAAGAGAGTCGCAGGCATTCCACTAACTGAGACACTTCCTTTCAATCTCCATTTGTCCAAAACCCATTTCCTAACCATTTCCACTGTAGGTCGGAGAGAGGAAATTTTCCCCACCAGAGTGTTGTTCATGTTTAGCAAAATGTGGTCCAAGACTTTTTCAGGAAACTCAATAGTCGTACCTTCCTTAGTTTGAAAGCAAACAGGGACAACATTGGGGTCCACCTCCCCTAAACCTTTCCCCATCAACACACTTTTCCAGCCCTTGATAGTTGTGTTATCAATAGGAGGCCGTTTATCTTTTAGCTCATCATGAGCGATAGAATCCTTGGGTTTAGGGATGGAATCCATAGGATTGTCCAGAACTACCACATTTTTAGGACAATCGGCAGTTAGTTCCTTCAGGGAGGACATAACAAGCGGTTTATCAACCATGTCGGAGTTTGCATCCACCAAAAGGTCAGGCAAGGATGTGACAAAAAATTTCAGCATCATAGAGATCAAAAGGGGATCAGGGTTGGTCGGTGAGGGGAGATGATCACCACCAGCAGGAGCCACCATGGACGGGGAAGGTTCAAAATTCAAAAGTTGCAGAGCGGGAAAAGAGAAAAGTTTTGAATATTATGTAATATATAAAATAAATAAATGTTATATTTTTTAAGAAATAGAATAGATTAATTTGCAAAATAAGTAATCAAAACAATCTTTTCAAATATTAAAATAATTTAAATCTTTGAATCCCACCATTTTAATTAATATAATGTTGTAATATTTCACTTTTAATTTGTTGATTTAATTACTCTCTGAAATATATAAATAGATATTATCATTAATTCCCTTACTAGAAATCAAAGTAGTTAAATACTTAAATTATCTAGTTCATTAATTTTAATTTAACAAAAGTTACAATAATTTCCCATTCATTAATCTATTTAAAGAATTAATATTAATTTTCTTTTTAACATAATAAACACACAACAATACTCTAAAATAAGGAACTATGAGACACGAAGACATACTAGACAGAACTGGACAATCACTGGCCAAAAAACAAGGTCACCTAACGCATGCCTCATTCCATAGGAACAATGGTACAATGGGGTCTAACTGATATCTCCAATTTCCAATTTATGATTGGGTTGGAGAGCATGCTCAAACCTGAGATTCAGGTGGAATTGATGCTCGGTACCTGCAGCTGCATAAACAAACTATCGCACATGTACATACAACCATATAATAACATTTCATAAAAAGAGAATGGAAGCGATGTAGCTTGCTCGTAAAGATCAATGTTGTGCTTTTCCCTTTCACCCAAGCATATCAAGGATAGAGCACATAGCATGACAAAACTGATAAACATCGATAAATATACAGATTAACTCCTAACATCACATATATATTATCCATCTCAATAATCATCTGGCTATCAAAGAATAAATAACATCATATATCCACATCATAGTCATTAACATGAAAAACATCATTGATCCTAAAGCACATATCTACAATAAAGGTCATCTACAGTCAAGATAGGATAACACGAGTCTAATCAAGGGTGGGGCATTACATGTTCTCATGTGTCATCCCTCCTCTTTACAATGAATATAGAGGACAAAAATGGGTTGCTCTTGGTCGATTATGTCCCATCTCTAACAAATCCTTTATTTCATTTTTAATATCCTCCTTATGCCATCTAGGAAAAACTTTTATTAGGTGTCCTCATAAGAGGGATACCCCTTAAATCCTTACAATGCTTGTCTAAGACCCTCTACACATATATGTAGTTTTAGTGTCATAAATTATATACCTTAACAATTTCACACTCGAATTAAAACCTACTTAAATTTACTTTCCCCTAGGTCATTTTAAGCTTATTTTTTGCCTTCTCTACTCTAAAAATTCATTGTTAATCTCACAACTTAATAATAATCAAATACTAAAATTAGGTCCAAATTCTATGTCACAAGCCTCACTATTTGTGTTCCTCTTTCAGAGAGCTAATTTTGGAAGGACTAGAGCACCCAGTTCCCCTTAGTCTAGCCAAAGTCTGACCAAAACAACTGTCGCATCCCAATTTTTGATCCATGATAAATATGTGTGCGCAAATGGTAATTAAATATTAATCCTAAACTGATTGAAGTGGAGGATTAAAATGATGATGGATTATTATGTTGTAAGTACTTCAATTATGATTATGATTTTATGGACTAACCTATTAACAAGATGTTAGGACTCTCAAAAAATTGCTAAAACTTGGTTAGTAATTTGTTCCTTTTTGCCCTTTTAGGGTCAGGGTTTTGAAATTGTCCTTGTCTTAAATTGTTGAGTTTTCCCTAGGCGGTTGTCCTCATCCTTTCTATTTTGAAGTTGACCGATGGTTAGCAAGGTCCTTAGTTATGCCTTTAAGGGTTTAGAGCCATTTGTTTACCAGCCCCTCGTATTAGGAAATGACTGCTTTACAGTTTTAATCTTGTTCATGAATCGTGTATTATTTCGCTTAAAGTCTGAAATGTCTTAGTGCTTACAATTTGTATAACCCCTAAACCCTCAAGTTTTAATGGCCACATGCATAATTATTTCATTTAAGTGATGACCTCCCCTCTACCCAGCGAAGCCTTTCTAATAAAGAAAAATATGTTGCGAGGAAGATGGAAAATGTTTGTGGTTCCATCTTATATGCTTCCTCTCAACCCCACATGGTTATTTCAATGTTAAAATGATGCTTGAGGAGAAAAGGATTGGCTTGTTTCATTCAAAATATTGTCACCCCTCTACCTCGCAAGGATATTTTATGATGGACTTGTAAAGCACTGAGAGGCAGGGGTGAATCAGTGACACCAAAAATAATACTACTTTAAAAACTCACTGGTAGATATACTTAACCAATTTGTTAGACAATATGCATGCAATCCAAAATGATATAAAAGTATCCACAATAAGTAAAAAAAACACTATAACACAAGTATTTAAATGTGAAAAACCCAAATGGGAAAAACCACGGTCAAATGGGACTCACAAGTTAACTATCTACGGTAATAGATAAATGACCGGTTAGGGTCTACATAAAGTTGCTCTACTAGGAGTGAATCATGTTAAAGATCCAAACACTTAGTTAAAAGCTATACCCTGTTAGAAGTAACCTTAATAGAGGATTTCTGAATCCAAACTAATGGATCACCTAGTTAGAGGATTTGTACAATGAATCTTGTTAAAGCTTACCCAGTTAGGGGATTTGACTGTTGTAGTGATTAGAAAACAACAGATGGTGTGATCTAGTAGTAGCACAACTTTCTTGAATAGATCCTCTTCTACACTCAAAACTTCATTACCAATATACTCTACAACTTAACACTTCTGCCTTTGCATCAAAACATCACATATCATATCTCCTTCACTCATACAAAATAATTCATTGTGATGTCAATATATAGACATTTTGATTTCATGTCAACGTTGAGAAATAATCTCACAATTTCCTAGGTGCAGTGTATTTGGTCAAACAATCATAACTCATCACAAAAATACCGCTAAAATTTGTTGGTGAGGATAACTCATCATGACTAGTGATAACTCATCACATAATCAACTAATATCGGTTGGGCCAATAGTACCAGTTGGAGTTAAACATATAAATCGTTTGTCCTTCGATGCTCCCTGGATAATCTCCACTGGATCTTCTGGTTGATGTCAAGTTATGAATATCCATATGTAAATATATACACATTGGTTTATTCCATACGTATACCAATTGTCACCATGTACTAGTTTAATATAAACCTTGTAGTATACCAGTTGTAGTATAACTAACTTTGAAGTCACAACAGTAGACAATGTGAGCATGTGTGTGTGTGTGTTAAATCAATGATAACTAAGTATGCTTACAAAAATTTGTACACATAAAGTACACATATAGTTATATTGTTACTCACACTCCCCCTTACTACATACAACATACAAAATTTTCAAAGCACACATACATATTTCTACTCCCCCTTTGACAATAATGCCAAATTGAAAAGTAAAATACATATATATATAGAAAAATTTATATCAAAATGTTTTACATATATAAAAACTTGAAAAGATGAATCAAGATGTATGCAGTGCAATCCTTAGAAAAATGTCACTAAAGTTATTCTTCAATTGAGAAAAAGCATGTTCCCATGTCTCCAGTAAGTTCTTAGTGATCTCAATTGTAGTCATAATCTGAGTATGGAACTCCTCCATGGAATCAAGTGTACATGTTTCTGGGGTAACCAAAATTGCCTCTGCATTCTTGTAGGCTCTTTGCAAGATGTCCACTTGGGGTCTGAGTAGATTCTTCAACTCTAGGGATCGGAGTCTTTTTGCCTTTTCAAAATCATAGGTATCTAACCTATTTTTCAAATCATCCACAGATTTGCCAAAAGCAAAAATAGAATCTTGTAGAGGAACATATGCATTGCATATCTTCTCTAGTTCTCTCTCTGTTTCAATTTGTTGGTTATTTATATCATAATAAAATAATGAAACATTAGAAGCTGATGCACGAATTTTTCCTTCTGATTCAATAGCTTTTCTTAATAAATACTTATTAAGAGATAGAGCAATCTTCCCTGTATCAATCTCTTTCATTAGCTTATCTCTGCGCTTCTTCCTGTAACTCTTCTCAGCATAAGTTTGTGTTGCTTCTTCAAGGGTCTTGAGTTGATCATATGCATCGGCAACCAACTGACCAAGTTTTCCAATATGTGTTGACAAATGCCCTGTAGTAGTTTCTGGTAGAAGACTTGTCAAAATATCCACAACATTCTGAATAGTTTTTGCTTCCATTCTCTGCTCTTTAAGTCTCTTCTTTTGTGCCCTAGATTGCATGACATATGCAATCTTCATCATTTCTGATGCACTCATATTATCAACAATTATAGGCCCTGAAATGCCTAGTGAGTCATCATCATATTCATCAGTTTGCTAAATGACTAATGTTTTTACCAGTTCAGAAGATGAAACCTTATCAATTTTCTCTTTCTCTTGTTCTAACTTCTTCTCCTGCTCAGAAGTCTGTGTATCAACCTTGTCAACAGATTCCTTCTGAGTGACCTGTGAAACCTTTGGGGATTAGGGTTTCATTGATTGATCTTTCATCGATTGAGCATGATAACTCAATGATGAATGGTAAGTACCAAACCGGTACTGAGAGGGTGGGGGTGAATCAGTACAGTCAAAAACACTTTCCTAAAACTGGTTAGACAACAAAAACTGCAAATTACTAGCAACCAGTAACACCGGTCTGAAACAGAGTACAACCGATAAAGCTAAGAATGATTGTGACAAGTATTAACCGGTTAATTACTTAGATTTCCACACAACTTAATACTAAACTTTCATTTCACCCTTATGCATGAACAGGTAATCTACCATCAGAAATATAATAACAGCTAGTTCAACATGATTTACCTTCAGACACAAATCACTTAAACCATCACATGAAAAACACCACACATGACACACAAATTTTTCACGTGGAAACCCAACTGGGAAAAACCGCGGTGGGGATGAATACCCATAAGCTATTTTTGAACTCTTTAGAAGTCTACTCTGTTAGGAGCCTAGTCTAGTTAAAGACTATTACAACAGGTTTTGTTAGGAACTGATCCTGCTAGGGATCACCCGGTTAAGGGTTAAACCCTGTTAGAGGTTAGCTTGTTAGAGGATTTCATGAACTCAATGGCTTTGAGTCACCCTGTTAAAGGATTTACAGCAAGCTAGTTAAAGCTACCCGGTTAAGGGATTTTCCAATTGTTGAAGTGGTTAAAGATCAACAGGTATTACAATTATCTGATAATAGCACTCAATGCCAATGCAGATTCATTTTAGTTCCTTCCTTCTGCACACACACTATGCAGGTATCAATCCTCTTATCTGGTCTGGCAAGAATCACATATCTCTACACTTAGATACACACACACTATTTGCCAACAACCTCAGCATGAAACACAATGTTGAACTTATAGGAAACATATAGGTCAGTAGAATAAACACTAAACCCTAAACATTTAGTTTAAGCGTTTGATCGGTTAAATCCTGATCATTGAACACTTTGCATTTGAATACAACGGCCTTGAAAAGATCTCAAGACATTCTCCATCGTTTGTTCTTCACTGCTTCATGGAGGCGATAACCCATCACACGTTCTCCACCATTTATAGGGACTTCGCACATTCCCAAGATAGATAGGATCAATCTCCTTCATGCAAGATCCTTCATGCGCATAAGGCTGGCGTGGCAGCACGATCTGATCTTCATTACAATGCTAACTCATCACACGATGTCATTGGTTGAATCACACAGGCTTGGAACACTTCAACCAAAAATCCTGAAGCTAAGACTACCAACCGGTAGTCCTAACACATTCCATGTATCGGTTCACATTTCTACATACCGGTTCACTTGGACAAACATACCGCTTCACCTATTGCTCATATACCGATTTACAACACTATACCGGTTCTCTTTGTCGGTTGCTTAACTTCAATTAACTTCAATATATTGGTTCACTTCACAACATATTGACATCAATGACAACATACAATATCATCATGTCAACATATTCTACACAAATGCCAACAATCTCCCCCTTTGGCATTGATGGCAATATACAAAGATATCTCTCTTTCTGCATCACATCTTCTCCCCTAACGTTGCAAATATCTTCTCTACTTCACATTTGCTTCACATCTTCTCCCCCTTTGACAACAATTCCAAAGTGGAGGCACAAGCTTTCCTGTTCCATTATGTTGCTCCCCCTGAGGAGTAGCATCCTTCAACACATCAATCCTGAAAAATATTGGGCACTGCAATAGCTGACTGATGTGGAGCAAATACCTTTAGTTTACCTCTTGAAGGGGTAGCACCCCTAATTCACCTCTTAAATAGGTAAATATAGCCTTTTGTAGAGGCTTGGTGAATATGTCTGCTAACTACTCCTTACTGGAAACATGTTCCAATACCACTTCTTTGTTTTGAACCTTTTCCCTCAAGAAATGATACTTGAGTTCAAAGTGCTTGGTTCTAGCATGCAAAACCAGATTCTTGGAAATGTTAATTGCACTTGTATTGTCACAAAATATGCTTACCGGTTCAGATACAGGAACTTTGAAGCCATTCAATACATGCTTCATCCAAATAGTCTGGGTGCAGTTCATAAAAGCTGCAACATACTCCACTTCTACTATAGACTAAGAGATACAACTCTACTTTTTACTCATCCATGAGACCAGTCTACCACCGAGAAAGAATGCACCACCGGTTGTGCTCTTCCAGTCATCTACATTACCAGCCCAATCAACATCTGTGAACACTTTCAGGTTGAAATCATTATTCTATGGATACCATAACCCATAGTCAATAATTCCCTTCAGATATCTAAGAATCCGCTTGACTGCTACCAAGTGGGATTATCTTGGGCTTTGCTAAAACTGAGCAGAAATACCCACTGCATGTGCAATGTCTGGTCTACTATGCACTACATAATGCAACTTACCAATCATTGATCAGTAATCCTTCTCATTTACCAATGCTGAGTCATCCTCTTTTGATAGCTTACAACCGGTCACCATTGGTGTACCAACCGGTTTACTGTCTTCCATGCCAAAGGTCTTCAACACCTCTTTGACATACTTGGACTGAGTAATAAAGATTCCATTTTTCATTTGTTGAATCTGCAGTCCAATGAAGAACTTAATTTCCCCTATGAGTGACATCTCAAACTCCTTTTTCATCTCATCTGCAAAATCATGACTCATCTTGTCATTTCCTCCAAAGATGATATCTTCAACAAATACTTCATAGATCAGAATCTAGTCTCCTTCTGATTTCAAGTAGATATTGCTATCTTCACTTGTTCTTTCAAATCCAATCTTCACAAGATGGGAATGCAAGTGTTCATACCATGCTCTCGGTGCCTGCTTTAGTCCATACAAGGCTTTATGTAGCCTACACACCATGTCATTGTCTTCTGATAGGGGAAAACCCATCTGGTTGCTCTATATACACCTCCTCTTCAAGTATTCCATTTAGGAATGCAGATTTTGCATACATTTGGTATACCTTGAATCCTTTAAAAGCTAAATATACAAGAAGCATATGCACTCCTTCCAATCTTGCTACTGGAGCAAAGGTTTCTCCATAGTCTTCTCCTTCTTCTTGGGCGTATCCTTTACACACTAGTCTGGCTTTGTTCCTTACCACTGTGCCATCATCATTTAGCTTGTTTCTGAAAACCCATTTGGTTCCAATAACATTTTTATGCTTCGTTCTCGGTACCAAAGACCATGTACCATTCTTCTCTATCTGTTCAAGTTCCTCCTTCATTGCCTTGATCCAATCTTCATCTTTATGTGCCTCTTGGAATGATTTAGGCTCAAATTCAGAGATCATACATGAGCTTTCTCTGACCTTTCTTCTTGTAAGAATTCCTGCATCTTTGTCTCCTATGGTATTCTTTGGATCATGATTGAGTTTGACATATCTAGGTATGTTCTTGAAAGATTCCTCTTGCTTTTCTTCTTCATCCTCATCTTCATTAGCATCAGCATTCACCGGTGTAGGAGCATAATTACTGGTACTGGGCTGATTTGCAATTGGTTCCCAGAAGGTTACTATCGGTTCATCTCCTACTTGCTCACTATCGGTTTCCTCAGGTTTCCTAGAGTTTTCATCAACCCTAACATTGATGCTTTCAACAATTCTCTGAGTCCTATTGTTGAAACATTTGAGAGCTTTACTCTTGGTGGAATATCCTAGGAATATTCCTTCATCACATTTTGCATCGAACTTGCTCTGATGTTCACTCCTCTTGATATAACATTTGCTACCACACATTATAAAGTAGCTTACCACTGGTGTTACCGGTCTAGTACTCATAAGGAGTCTTATCCTTTCCCTTCTTGATGAGTACCTAGTTCATTGTGTAGACTGCAGTGCTCACCACTTCTCTCCAAAAGGTGTGAGCGACCTTTCCTTGGATCAACATAGTTCTAGCCGCTTCAACCATAGTCTGGTTGTTTCTCTCTGCTAGGCCTTTCTGCTGTGGAGTCCGGGGGGCAGACAGTTGCCTCTTGATTCCATTCTCTTCACAATATTTGTTGAATTCACCGAAAGTGAATTCCCCTCCTTGATCAGTTCTAAGGCATTTGATTCTTCTACCACTTTCCTTTTCTACCAGTGCTCTGAAAGCTTTGAACTTTCCAAAGGCTTCAAACTTGTCCTTCAAGAATGTGACCCACATCATTCTTGAGCAATCATTTGTAAGAATCATAAAATACCTATCTCCCTGCACACTCCTAGTTTTCATAGGACCACACAAATCAGTATGCACAAGATCAAGTAAATTGTCAGTGGTGAAAGATTTACCTTTGAAGGTTGAGGAAGACATTTTCCCCAGTTGACATTCTTTGCACAAAGGATTTTCCAGTTTGCTCAGTATCGACAATCCTCTAACTACCTTGATCTTACTGGCCTTTATTATGTTATCAAAGTTTACATGGCAGAGTCTCCTATGCCATATCTAGCTATCATAAAACTTAGCCATAAGACATGTACTTATATTTGCATTTAGCTTAAATAGGTTACCTTTGGTCTCCATACCGGTGGCCATCAATTCACCATTCTTTCCTTTGATTCTGCACACTCCATTTTTGAATTTCAGAGTGAGTCCACTGTCATTCAGCTGAGCAACACTCAATAGATTATGTTTGAGACCTTCCACCCAATACACATTGTCAGCACTTCTCTTTCCATTCAGAGAGATGGACCCTCTTCCTTTGACCATACATGGTGCATCATTACCAAAGCTAACCACACCACCATCATATTCTTCCAAGGATAGAAACTTGCTCTGGTCACCAGTCATATGGTGAGAACAGCCACTATCAATAATCCACTCATTGGAATTATCAAAGCAGGAGACAAGAGCCTTCTTGTCTGACATATCTTCCTTTACTGCAACAAACACAATATCTCTATTTTCTTCATCTTCCGATTCCTCATCTGTGACACCTTCATCAACTGCTACAAAATAGTTTCTTTGGTTTCCTCCTTTGAATTTCTTGAACCTTTTCGGTTTGTCCTTGTTCTCACCATTAGGACAGTTTATAGCAATATGTCCTATCCGGTTACAAGAAAAGCATTTCAAAAGGAGCTTACCTTTGTATTTACCGATTCCCTTAGGAAGTCTCTTGGCAAGAAGAGCTTCAAATTCCATCAAAATCTCCTCATCATCCATTTCTCTGCTCTATCTTGGTTCACCGCTGGTGCTTGCTTCTTTTCCTTTTCTGGATGGTGCAGCAGAAGCTCTAAAAGCTTATCCAGTCTTTTGAACACTTCCATCAAAACTATTTAGCTCATAGGCTATTAATTTTGCAATGATGGAGTCTAGGGATACCTTAGTCTTGTCTATTGACCTCAACTCCTGAATAGCAGCAACCCTTATTGCGTAGACCAATAATAAGGACCTCAAGACTTTACTAATAACAGTAGAATCTTCCATTTTTCCTCCCGCACTCTTGATGTCTCCAACAATAGTCTTGATTCTTATTCCATATTGTTGAATTGTCTCACCTTCAACCATTCGCATGTCTTCAAACTTCCCTCTAAGGCTTTCTTCCTTAGCTTATTTTACATGCTCATCATCGCCATAGATATTCTCAAGAGTATCCCATACTTCTTTGGGATTATCTTTATCCTGGACATCAATAAACTCAATGTCAGATAAGTTGTTGATTAGGGCTTCCATGACTTGCCCATTCTCCTGTATCTCTCTCTTTTGATCATCAGTGAGAGTACCGGTGGGAATAACAAAAGCATTCTCAACATAGCTCTAGTGTTGAGCACCCATGCTTCTCATGTATATCTTCATTCTATCCTTCCATATTTTAAAGTTATCTCTATTGAACTTTGGACCTTCCCTCTTCATCATTACAATAGGATCTTTCCCTCAAGCGGTTAAGCTTACAAAACAAAGGACCTAGAGGAGGCTCTAATACCAATTGATAGCTCAATGATGAACGGTAAGTACCAAACCGGTACTGAGAGGGGGGGGTGAATCAGTACAGTCAAAAACACTTTCCTAAAATCGGTTAGACAGCAAACACTATAAATTACTTGCAACCAGTAACACCAGTCTAAAATAGAGTACAATTGGTAAAGCTAAGAATGATTGTGACAAGCATTAACCGGTTAATCACTTAGCTTTCCACACAACTTAATACTACACTTTCATTTCACCCTTATGCATGAATAGGTAATCTACCATCAGAAATATAATAACAGCTAGTTCAACATGATTTACCTTCAAACACAAATCACTTAAACCATCACATGAAAAACACCACACATAACACACATATTTTTCATGCGGAAACCCAACTGGGAAAAACCATGATGGGGATGAATACCCACAATTTGTTTTTGAACTCTTTAGAAGTCCGCTCTATTAGGAGCCTAGTCCGGTTAAAGATTGTTACAACAGGTTCTGTTAGGAACCGATCCTGCTAGGGATCACCCAGTTAAGGGTTAAACCTTGTTAGAGGTTACCTTGTTAGAGGATTTCATGAACTCAATGGCTTTGAGTCACCCTGTTAAAGGATTTATAGCAAGCTGGTTAAAGATACCCAATTAAGGGATTTTCCAACTGTTGAAGTGGTTAAAGATCAACAGGTATTACAATGATCTGATAATAGCACTCAATGCCAATGTAGATCCATTTTAGCTCCTTCCTTCTGCACACACACTATGTAGGTATCAATCCTCTTATTTGGTCTCGCAAGAATCACGTATCTCTGCACTTAGATACACACACCATTTTCCAACAACCTCAGCATGAAACACAACATTGACCTTATAGGAAATAGATAGGTCGGTAGCATAAACACTAAACCCTAAACATTTAGTTTAAGCATTTGATCGGTTAAATCCTGACCATTGAACACTTTACATTTGAATACAACGGTCTTGAACAGATCTCAAGACATTCTCCATTATTCGTTCTTCACCGCTTCATGGAGGTGATAACCCATCACGCGTTCTCCACCGTTTACAGGGACTTCGCACATTCCTGAGGTAGATAGGATCAATCTCCTTCATGCAAGATCCTTCACACACACAAGGCTGATGTGGCAACATGATCTGATCTTCATTACAATGCTAACTCATCACATGATGTCATCGGTTGAATCACACATGCTTGGAACACTTCAACCAAAAATCCTGAAGCTAAGACTACCAACTGGTAAACCTACCACATTCCATGTACCAATTCACATTTCAACATACCGGCTCACTTGGACAAACATACTACTTCACCTATTGCTCATATACCGGTTTACAACACCATACCGGTTCTCTTTATTGGTTGCTTAACTTCAATTAACTTCAATATACTAGTTCACTTCACAGCATCTTGACATCAATGACAACATACAATATCATCATGTCAACATATTTTACACAAATGCCAACAGAGCATCCACTCCTGGTTGAGTAGTTGGTATCTCAGTTGTAGTCACATGTGAGTCTGAAGTTACCAGTGGTAGCATATCAAGTGCAGTCACATCTACAAATAATTCTATAGCATCTTGTATAGCATCAATAAGTATGACTCGTTGGGAAGTGGAGTCATCCTTCTTCTTGACAGGATAGACAACATCAACCTGTTCAATTTCTTCCTCATCCATTTCTAGTCGATCAGCAGTCTCTTTCTTATCTTTGGAATAATGAACAAGATCTTGCATCCATTAGATATTGCAGGCAATTTGATGAGTCTCAAACTCAACAGGTTGAACCTTTCCATTGAGTAGCTTCAATCTTCTTGACTTAAAAGCAATTTGGGCTTTATACTAATCAAGCAATTTGATTAACTCATCCTTGGATAAATTGGGAAAATATTGCACAAATACTTCATCAATAATTTATTTTTCTTGCTTCACAACTTCCTCCCATTTATTCAAAAGAATAGAATATAAAGAATCAGAAATATATTTTTCAAGATCATGTGGTAATATATTTTAATGACACAAATGATCGATTACCTTTTGTACAATTTCTTCCTTTTGATCTTCATTGAATGAATCAAAATGATCTTTGACATTGTCAAATCTGTTTCTCCCTAATGTCTTTACCGTTCTCTCAAAATTAGTCTCAGGCTTGTAAGTTAAAACATTAATAAGAACAATTTCCTTTGGCACTCCTTTCACTGGTTTGGCTGCTTTACCAGTTGATTTCATTTTCTTTAGTTCCTCCTCACTATCAGTACCCTCGTATTCTACTTGAAGAATCAGTTGCCAACCTCTCTTCCTTGATGTAGTATGCTTCTTCACATATACCTTAGGTTCTGGTTCCTTTTGATTTTGGACACTTCATGTCACTCTTGTGATTTTTATTACTGGAGGTGCTTGCTCAGCCTTCTTTCTTTTACCTTTACCACTTGTGGCTGGAACAATATTGGATTCAAGTTTTGTAGTTTGAATTTCAAATGTATCCAATCTTGTCTTCTTTTTATCCACTGGAGATGCCAACATGTTATTGGCATAACTGATCAATAAGTCATAGTTGACTTCATAGCTCATGTCTTCCATATCTTCTTCTCTAGGCTCAATAACCTCCATTAGACAGAAATCAGTGGTGACTGTAAAAATAAAGTCCTTAGCAAAACATTTCACCACATCCTCGGGTAACCTTACCCTCATACTCATTTTCTTTTGAAACTCATAAAAAAAATTGTTCATAGCAACAGAGAAGGTGTTCCTCACAACCTTAATATTGTTCTTAATCTGGGCAGTTACCAATAGATCCTTAGACCATTCAAGATCACTGATTCCTAGTATGAAATTATAGAAATAAAAGAATAAACCCATCAACAACTGACAAAATTTAAACTTTTGACTGTTGTCCTTCTTGATAGATTGAAGATTTAACATTAATTGGCTCCTTATGGCCTCACATATGTCATAATCAGTATTTTCCGCTATCATTTTATAAGCAGTATGCACTGCTACAGATGGAACATTGTTCATTCTACTAGAATAGAATATCTGGTAGCCTATAACCATAGTTGTCAACTTAATCGTTGGATCCTTGATGTTATTGACAGAAAAAGCATGCCCATCAGAGATTGATCAGGTTAGAGTGTTCACTATCTCTTTTCAAATTCGCCTTAGCTTAGGTACTTCACTACTTGAGTAAAAACCAGTTACTGCTTGAATAGCCTCCTTGGTTATAGTGTGAGTCATTTCCAAATACATGTTTTCTCCATGAACGCGACTCGGAACAATTCAGATATGTTCCTCTCATAATCTTCAAGAAAATAAGTTGCATTATGAAATCCTTTCTCATAAACCCTAATATACTTGGGTTGAATCTTTCCATTTTCATCGCTAAGGGATTTCAATTGTGAATAGATCGACCATGATCCTAAATCCTCAATCTTACAATCAATGTAACTAGACATATCTCCTTTTACTACAAATCCATTGGGAACTTGAGACAAAGCATTATAAGTTACAATTCGTTCCGACTTCACAACCTCCATTGGTTCAGATGTGATTGATGAGTTGAGCCATTGACATATTTTTATCCTTAGAAATTTTGAGCTTTTGTCATATTTTAATTTACATAGTAGTAAAGACGTATCAAAATTATATTATATTTATTTCATATGTTAGCCTGAACCTATTAAAACATGTTTTGTCTTTGCTAGTTTATTCTTGCAGCCATGCGATTTATTCTTGTTGCCATGCGAATTGTTTAGGGCAATATCATGTGTGAAATTAATAGATGTCCTGATTAAATAAAATACTTATGTATGTTTTTGTATGTTATTTCTTTTGTAGTGTAGGGAATAAATGATGTTGTGATGGAAGCTCGCCTATCACGCCAGTTGAAGGAAGAGATATTCAAGAAGATGACTGAAGGATCGAACAACAAAAATGTTGAAAAGCATAAGAAATGGCATAGGAGGAGAAATCATGCGATACTACCGATGTCTAACTCAAGTGCACATTGGTGTTGTAAATACTACCACAGTATGTTATGACTGTGGTTCAGTTTAGACCCGCATTTTCAGTAGCCTAACTCCAGCTATCTCCTTTCTCATTTAGTTATCCGCCTCTTCTCTTCGACGTGATCAGTGTTGTCTAAAGTAGATGATTTCTTTTAAAATAATCTCTCTATATCTTCTCAGAGGTGAGATAGAAAAAAGAGAGAAAAGCAAAGCAGAGGATTTTTACAAGTGTTTTTGAGTTTCTTTTCATATTGAATCATGTAATGACTTCCAAAGAATGATGAATAAAAATATGTTATTCTGAGCACTTAGAGTTGTTTTTGGAAAGCCTAGAATCACTCACCCAAGGGGCACCACTTGGTGAGAGTTATTTTGCATTTGTTAAGATTAGTTTTCTTTCCTTAGCTGCAGTAGACGTTCTTGCATTAACTATTCCTGCAGCCACTGGAAACAGATCCATTGACTATTCCTACAACCAAACCAAAACAGAGTATTTTTTGTTGAATTGAACTTAGCCAGTATTGCTTGAATGAATTCATGTTAATGCAGAAGATTTCTTGTAGCCTTTCAATAGTTTTAATTCTTGCTTATCTTTTCCACATAATGTTATTTGTTGCAGTAATGCAGAGTAGCTGTTGCAGAAACTTAGTGCATATATAGTACAGACCCATTTCAAGTATTACGTCCCTGGGTTGACAATCAAATGAACACTAGCTATAGAAATAGTGACTTTACCAAGTGAATGTCCAAACTTCGGGTTGAGATGTCAACTAGAGTTATTATTCTTATTGTTGGGTTGAACATTCATCATTAATTTCTCTACTTGCTTAGACGATGATGCCATTACAGATAAACTAGATTCGAAGCAATATTTTCAAAGAAATACCTTAGATTACTCGTGCTGACTCAGTTACTAGTTGATTACTCAGTTGCACACCAATTCAGTCTTCACTAACCTTCAAATCAGCTTGTTCTTGCAAATCATGATACAACTTCGACTAAAATCTGCTAGAAACCTTCTTCGCTCTGCAAGTGCTTCAAAAATTCTTCCTGGAATGCATTAGGGTAAATATAACAAATAAAAACTTGCTTTTATCCTTTTTACCAACTACATTAAATGCTCGCATGTTAGGATTACAAACCCTAATTACACCACTTAATGATACATACAGTATTGATAGATGAAAAACTAGTTGATAAACTTTGAAAAACCGATTGTCTAAAGTTATCAAAATTCAATGCATTCATACTCTCTTACCACTTATTCTTTTCAAGGGGTCTAGAAGTAGATTTTTCGCTATGCTCCCCTTAGCAATATTGAAAGGCTTAGCTCACCGATGCAGGATTCTCCACACTTGGTGAATGATTAGTTTCTTCTGCAGGTGATTCATCACTCTTCTTTTTCCATATTCGATTCATTTCCTCTAAGGTTTCTTCAATATTGACCTTTTGTTTCCCTTTCTGCTCTTCAGAATGATTAACCGATTTGTTCTTTCTGGATCTACAAAATTTTGCCATGTGTCCTAGTTTATGAAAATGATACCAGGCCATTCCAGATGATCTCCAAGGTCCTACATTGCCTCTTCCAGTTCTCCTTCTGCAATTCATAGCTACATGACCAAAGTTGTTACAGATGGTGCAAATGGCATTCGTTACCTTTTCTATCTCAAATGGACTAAACCGGTTGACATAGGGTCTTTGCCAGTTCATGTTACCTCGGTTATCATAGAGTCATCCAGTTTCCATTTGGTCTTGGATTCATGTGCGACATTGGATTATTTTCTCCATATCTGCATTCAACTGATTTATGTCCATACATATTGCATGTGAAACAATGACCTTCCAATTTCTTGGACATATACCTAGCATTAGTATTATAGCTTGCATTTCCATTAAGTTTGTTTCTACATATATTTGCAATATGACCAAGTTTAAAGCAAACAAAGAAAACAGGTTTAAAAACCTTCTTACCAATAGGCTTATTAAGCCTTAGGAGTAGTTTTGTCCTTACGAATGTTTCTCTTGGTACTAGAGGATTCTTCTTTTTTAGATGTGTGAATACCAAGTCTAGAGGTATCACCTTTCATCCTTTGTGATTGGATTTGTTCATCTAGCAAGGTAGAACTTTTGTTGAACTTTTCCAGTTTCTCATTAGCTTCAGTGAGCTATCTGGTAAGATCTTCATTGTGTTTAGACAAAGTCTCTCTCAGAGATGATGTTGATTCAAGATCTAGTTGTAAGGTCTCTTTCTCTTCTTTATCTGCATGCCAATGCTCATACAAAGTAGCATTCTCTCGCTTGACCTAGGCAATCTCATGATCTCTTTTTTTGATGTGATCTTCAGCAGTTCTCCTGGCTTCCAATTCTTGACTCATGCGAATAGTTAGGCTTTCTAGCTCTCTCCTCGGATTTAGCTTTTCAGTGTTTAGTTTTTCAACTTCCTCAGGTAAAGCATCAATATTGGCCTCATCTGAAGAACTATTATCAGATATTTCAAACTGTTGTTTAGTTAGCTCTCTCCTTTTGACTTAAGAAGCTTTTAGTTTGACCCTTAGGGTTTCAAGCTCATTTCTACTAGCTTCAAGCTCTCTAGCCATCTAAAAGTAGCTCATATCCCCCATGGTGGCTTTAAGGTTTCCTTCCAATCTATTAGGCTTTAAAGAAGTTAGGCTTCAATACCAATTGATGGACTTGTAAATCACTGAGAGGGGGGGTGAAGCAGTGACACCAAAAACAATACTACTTTAAAATAGTATCGGTTGGAGTTAAACACATAAACCATTTGTCCTTTGATGCTCCTTGTATAATCTCTATTGGATCTTTTGGTTGATGTCGAGTTATGAATATCCATATGTAAATATATACCCATCGGTTGACTCCATACGTATATCGGTTGTCACCATGTATTGGTTTAATATAAACCTTATAGTATATCGGTTGCAGTATAACTAACTTTGAAGTCACACTGGTAGACAATGTGAGCATATGTGTGTGTATGTGTTACATCAATGACAACATATAAATCATTACAATCATCATCAAGCCAACATTATAATGGTTGAGTAAATCGCAAGGGGTGGCGAGACCATGTTCTATGTCATCTGAGGGATGTTTCCCTTATCCCCACACAGTTTTCTTCATGAGATAAAAGGTGTTGCGGGCCAGAGGAAAATACTTATGGTTAAGCTTTTAATGTTATCCCTTTGTCTCGCAAGGTTATCAAAAGCAAAAAAAAATGTCACGCGACAACAAGGAAAGATATTATATGTGGTAAAATTTTATCTCCTCATCCCCTTGTGACTAGAATATAAGTCAAAATGACATCATGAGATGGAGGGGAAAGAGGCAAAATAGCCAAAGGAGAAGACTTCTCATATCCCCACAGTAAAAAGGTAAGAGATAATTGAACGCCGTAGGATGGAGGGAGAAATTGAAATAATAGAAATTATTTTCCCTCATCCCCGCAGGACCACTGATAAGAAGATGACCCCATGGGCTAGGAGGGAAAGACAAAGGTAAAGGTAAAGTGCTTTCCCTTTATCTCATAGGATAGAAACCAAGAGTAAAATGATCCCGTGGGAAAGAAGAGAAAAATATTAAAGAAATAAAGTGCTTCCCCTCTACCCTGCAGTAGTAAAATAAAGAGAAGAAAGGTGATGAGGGGTAGTGAGAGACTTGAAGGACAATAAAAGAGTTGTGATGAAAAGGATTAAAGAGATACCCTCTTGGCAATCAAACAAAGTCAAAATAAGATATAGGTCGTCTGTTCCTAAATCAACAACGAAATTAAAATTTCAAGGTTACTAACTCACAATGCTCACACGAAAGTGAATTAATGGATAAATTTTGAGTTGCTCATGATAAATTAAGCCATTTTTTGTAATTCATTTGTTCACCTAGTGTTTAATAAATTGAGCGAAGAAGAGTTCCAAGAGACCAAAGGCTATTTGCAATGATGAAATTATGCAGAAAAGCTCTTAGTATACAAGTAATGATTGTAGCCCATTATTCTATAATTTTGTTGAAAAGTTCATTAGGTTGGTTGTAGGGTTTTTGTATGTTAAGAAGGAGAAAATTTGGAACCCTATCAAATAATCATGGCCCCAAAGTGTAAGACCATCACTTTCCCAACTATTAAGAAGACCCTTGAGCAAGAGAAGAGCTCCAAACCCAAGCGGAAGAAATCTATGACCCAAAAAATAACTAAGGCCACTCCACTTGCCACCATTTCCATTGCGCCTCAAATTTCCAATGAGCCTGTTGTTGAACAAGACCCACCCACTCCAACTAAAATCTTGAAGTCAAAAAAGAAAAGGGTTTTTGCTCCCAAAAAGGCCATATTTCTGTTTCTTACTCAAACCCCACCACTTGCTCAAGCTTCGCCACCTTCACAAACCCCAACTGCTCTGACTGTAAGTGCCAAAAACTGTGGCCAACAAATTGAAGATAAATTAGCTGATATATAGAATAAGATGAGTAAATATGTGAGGGGTCCCCATAAAGACTCAGTGGATTTGTTTGAGGTCTACAATGCAGGATTTCCTAAAGAAAGTGTTCTCTAATAAATGCTCAAAGTGTGGAGATGCTCACACCCAAGACAGGGGTTGGGATATATTTTATTGCTTATATGGGAACATAGACAAAGATGCACCTATGTCAAACCCTTCGGTGTTGGTGTTGGACTTGGCCAAGGTGGTGGCCCCAAATGTTTTCATGGAACCTAAACCAATCAAATTTTGGTCAAGATATTATCACCCTGAGTCTATGATAATGATGATTGTTGAAGGAAGCATTTTGCTATATGTAGGAAGGGAAGCAATAATATCTTGTTTTTATTTTAATAGAAATTATTTGAAGGATATTTATTTGAGTAAATTTGAAGATGAGTATAACAAGAATAGGTTGGTATCGAGAAAAGAGGAAGTGCTTGTAATGACTGCCAAAATACCCTAGAGAAAATCTAGCCAACTAACAAAGAAATATAGATTATTTTTTTTAAAGATCCATGATACACATATAATTCAAGTAGAATAAATTTCATCTAAACATGATCTCAAAATAATTATTAGTTAATATAAATGTGCACATAATCAATTTTAACATGATCGCAAAAATATAAGTACGCAAGCAGAAATAATCATCATCACATAGATTACTTTCCCTATGGTATCTCAATGCCATTACTTAATACGACATCATATAACTCAATCACATCCCTACATACAATAGTTCTAATAATCATTTCATCTAATATCATAGGAATCATCCATTTAACTAAACTACTATGAACACATGTCATCCTAATCCCAATTACCAATATTACCCAATTTACTTCTAAGTCATAGGTTCATTTTAATGCACCAAATCTAAATGTTTCTATTCGCTTATTCTCATCCAATAACTATCCATATCAAATCCAAAGTATTAGCTCTAGGACATATTCTTTTCCCATTTCCAATGGAATAATTCACATAAGTCTAAAGCATACTTCTTATTTCAATTACATATGATACACATATTACTAAACCAATAAACATCTCTATTCAACCATGATTTTTCAACCATCAATAATAAGAGTATGGGAATATCCAAAATTCAATGTACATCCCTCAAGAGTACTACATCACATCCTAATACAAGAATCATAATCACGATCTACTATATCAATATCCAATTACATCAAGATACATAGTTTCCTAATCCATCAATATGAATGTCTCATGATGCATCTTACAACATTGTGTTTAATCCATAAAAGTACATAAAAATGACAAAAACCACAACTCAAAAGTAACCACCTGAACAATATTCCAAATCTCATCACAGGCTAAATCAAAAGCACAAGACTCCTAAAGGCTTCACAACAAAGCAAGGCATAAGGAACTAGGACCTCCATGTAGGAAAGAGTATCATTGCATAGTATCACCACATAGGAACAAGGGAGATCCTAGGAACTCTCTCCTAGCACCTATGATACTCATGTGGAACTGTCTCAACCTTTAAGGAAATCAAGGGAGTTTGGTTTTCTTGGATCACCAAGGTATTCCAAAAGATCATCTTGAGTTTGTACTAGCACTCCAAGCCATGATTTGGGCCACATAAATCCATTTCTTATCTAATTAACGTGAAATAATACTACCCATCCCTCCTATGATTAATTATTAACCAACTCCTAATGAGATATCCTATCAATCTAGACCCTGACACCTATCACAAGGAGTCCTAGTAGTCTATTCCTCTTGACCCAGACCACTTACTTGGAAGCCCAATCCCCCTAACATGCTCTGAGACCTTAGAGTAACAACATACACATAAGCATCAACAAGGGCTCTCAATAAACATACCCTAGATATCCACGGTTCTCATCCAAAATGATAATCAACAAATACATAAATATCAACCTACTAATAATTGTAGCCTCCTAAAGGTAAACATGGAACACATAACATCCAATAGATTCAATATCTCATATACCCAACATGAGCCCAATAAACAATAGCTAGGCATTACCATCTTGCTTATAAGACAACATAGCATGAAAACCATCTCTAATCAAATAAACTAAACTAGAAATACAAACATAGAAGTCTCAACAAATTTGAAAACAACCTCTAGATTGGAAAAAGTTGAAACAAAAATCGAAATGGTCTCAGAAAACCAATCACAATAGAATTGTGTCCTACAATGCATTTGCATAGTCATGTAACGCATTTACATAGTCCTGCAACGTATTTGCATAGTCTTGCAACACATTTCCACAGTTCTACAGTGCATTTGCACAGTCCTGCAACACATCTCCGCAATCCTCCAATGTATTTTCATAGTCTTGCAACACATTTGCACAGTCCTGCAGCGCATTTACACAATCATGTAATGCATTTACAGTCTTGCAACATATTTGCAATAAAGGGTTGAAAAGACTCAAAAACAGAGTGGAATTAATCGACTAAGTCTAAAAATGAATTAAATTCTTAAACCAAAGCCGAACTCGAATATACAAGGGGCACAAATCAACATAATAAGGTTCCATTAAATAAAATTTTGTAAGAGAAACACTATAATAAGCACAGGCGTCTGACACTAGACAAATATTCTCCTGGTAATATAAGAAAACTCCAAAATCCATACTCATAACACTCAAGGAGAACACAAGGGAATAAAAGCTTAAAATTTATGAGGATAAATACAAGTCTCCTAACCCAAGCATATGATAGAATAAAAGGATCACAAATCCAGACCCATTGACAAAAGTGCACAAACACAAGAGGTTCCATAATACCAACATGCTAATAATCAAAAATAAGGAATGGCATCATAGTAAATACAATAACCTTTAAAAATCAATCATTCATTTTTCATTTGGCAATCCTTCCCACAAACAAAATGTATATAGTACTTTCAAACTAAAATTGCATAAGAAGGATTAAAATCCCCAAACTAGGAAATAGAAGTTATGGAAAACAAATTTGATGCAGGAAAAAGAGGCAAGCAAAATCCTCTTTCCACCAATGCAATCGCAGCCTTAAGAAATCCAAGCCAAGCTCCAAAACCAAGTCAATTCATAGAAATTATTTCTCAAAACAATAGTATTCAGAAAATCTCGCCATGCAACCCCCATGAAAACTCAGAAAACCAATAAATATAAATTAAACCAAAACTATACACACTCTCGAACCAATCAAAATAATCCAAAATATTATATTTCTTACTAACCATCTCAAAAATTAAAAGAATAATAATATAAAATAATATTATTTCAATCCCCAACTCACAACCAATAATGAAGGGTAAGTAAGATAAATAATAAATAAGTAAATAAATAGGTAAAAGACAAATGAAATAATAAATAAACTCAATAATCAATAAATGACAAATAACCCATTAATCAATAAATAAAATAGAAAAGGCTAATAGATAACTCAAATCAAATCAAATAAATGGTCAAAAGCTCAATAAATATTAAATCATAAAATAGCATAAATAAATAATAAATTCCACAATAATATTTCAATATTAATACCATCCATCAATTAATTTAATATTAATAAACTATATAAGCCAATTAATTAATTAATAATTTAATCAATAATCACAACTCCTCAAGGCAACCCAACATAGGGTAACACAAAATGCCACATGATGTTGAACAATACAACTCTCAACAAGACACCAAAATTGGCAGGATACCATCTAAACATAAAGTAAAGAATGGGATCTCATATCACCTACGATCAAACTGCCATTGGGATAAAGACATGCTCAGACTTGTGGAGCCAAGTGGAGTTGATGTATATTACCTACAAACATGTAATCACCAACATACACACAACAACATATATATAATATAAAATATTCAGACAAGTGAAAGAGAATTACAACGTCATATCATGCTCATGATGAGTGGTATGGCATCGTCTCTTCACAAATGCAGTAGTTGAACAATCATGACAAATATAGCATCATTATCATCATCATGTTCAATATAATCATGAGGTAGGGTTAGTACTATCAAGATATCCTCATAATATCATAAACAACATAAACCTCACATGTATATTTAGTGCATCTGAATCACCAAATATGAACCCATGATCATAATAATCCCAAATGTATAATCATCCATATAAAATCATAATTTATCAAATATAAATATGAAATGACTGACATCAGCTATAAGCATACAAATCATAAATAAATCCATAAAAATCTATCAAAAGCATCATAAAAGAATCTAAGCATAATCCATAGGTCCATCAATGCATGAAAGAAAAATTGAATTAGGGAGGGGCACTACAGTGCTGAGGTACATGAAAAGACTATATCAGAGTGGAAAGAATTACTTGTTGCAATCAAAGCAAGAGCCACTCGAATTAGTCTCTTTTGAAAATTATTTTGTAAAAATGTATTATGCATTGTGCCAAGTATTTGGAATTGATGCATGGAGAACAAAACTACATGTAGGTATGATGATGATGGCAACATATGAATTATATGACTTTGATACATATATACAAGACAAGTTGCATGAGGGTCTAATGAGGGTAAAAAATGATCAGATAATAGTATAATTCAAGCATTATACCATCATGTTAGATAATCCCCTTCCAAAATAGGACACAATGGGTCTAAATCCTAAAAATTAATATGTTTGATCCTAAAGGGGTGACAAGTGGCCGATGCAAAGATGGACACAAGTTTGGGATAAAGTGTCTAGGTGATCAAATTACGTTGCATTCTTTGATCATTTTGTCATGAAATATTTGAGATGGTGTGGGATCCGCTACCCAAGGATTCCTAATAACATTATGAAAGCTTTAAGAGACAAATATTCAAGGCCAAGGAGGGGAAATTGCATGAGGGTGCACTCACATAAAATTTTGGTGATTTTTTCTTTTATTCAGATTGTACAATGATAAGAATATGTGGGTCCCCTCAAGCACCTCATAAGTTACCAATTTTTTTTTCTATCCAAGACTTGCATTCATTGAATTCATGTGGTAGTTGATGTGGATGGAAAGGCAATACGTGGAGCTAGAGAAGAAGGGGACACATCTTCCCAAATATACAGTGTGTGGTTATTTTGCAGTCAACTGTGATAGCATTGAAAAGGTGTAGGAATTTTTGAAGGATGGTTTCTACCTGTAGAGTGGGAAGGTTAGAGAATATGATCCTAAAGGATACATAAATGACCTTAGAGTGCACAAAATGAAGAGGAAAGAAGTGCCTCGTGAGCACTATGAACATAAGTATTTAATAAGAAATTGTACTCCTTAGGATGCATTGAATAATAGAAAGAAGTGGAATATTTTGAACAAGATTGAAAAGGGGAGGAAGCAAAAAGATCCCAATTTCAAAGGATTTTATTCAAATATTTCAAATGAGGCCATGAAAATGTATCATAAATTGCAAAATTTTGAACAAACTTTTGTTGAGTCACAAGGAGAGTTATCTGGTTGAGTAGAAGAAGAAAGGCATGAATACTAACCCCCAAGAACTATAACATATAACATAAAAATAAATAATATTTGGGGGAAATGGCATATATTCTAGCTCCTTCCCAACAAGAATCCCAAGAAAGCCAGCCCTTTCCAAGGTAGGAGTGGCATTTTGACAAGGTGAGGGTAACTCCACTAGACATTGTGGAGATTCAAGATGAAGAAGATACAAAAGTTCCTCCCCCTTCCCCTCCCCATGACACCTTCTAGAATGTCGATTTTTTTGATGAGCCATTGGATGTTGATAGGACTATTATTCCAAGTACGATTCCTAAAGATGAGACAACAGCTGAAAGGATAATAGTCACTACTCTATTTTTATTAGATGATGAGTTCATCAAAACTCCTAAGTTTAAGGATTTGTGGTTACAGGACGAGTTAAAGGAACTATTAGAAGATGATATTGTAGATTATGATAAAGACAATATAGACATCTCTCCAGATGAAGCAAGAAAAATGATTAAGAAGAGTGGTATGTTGTTGATCCCGGTGTGGGATGTGGAGCGAATTTTTATTTTCGATCAGGTAATGAAACAAGATGATCCAACTTATGCCAAGGAATTTGGCACCCATGGAACTGGGTTTCATCCTGGTATTAAAGCACTAGTCCAATGGTCTGAATCCCCCAAGACTGACAAGCCCAAATTGCTATATTGGGTAGAAGAGGGGGTTGGGGATGTAATTATTAGAACACTAAAATATACATATATTGTTGAAGCATCAACAATTGCATCTCATGCATCTATTTTTGTATAATGTAGCCACAAAAGAGGAAGAGAAAAGCCATTAAAAGTTAAAGAAGCAACATACAACCCTAAATGCTTCCTTCAATCAATTATATATGGAAAATATTATATTAAGGAAAGAGTTGGCAAAGAAAACCTTCTCCTTTGTCGTAATAATTGAGTACCAACCTCCTCCCTCCCAAGATCAACGTGAACAAGTTGGTTGGGGGAACTTGATGATACTTCTCATGTTTCTATTTTTTATCTTGAAATGATAAGTGGTGAGAATGGGGCCTTAGCACGTGTAATTAAGAATAAGGATAAAATGCTTGATTTGGCCAAGGTGAAGAGTAGGGAGAATTGTTTAGGTGTCATGAAGAGCACAATTTTGTATTTGCTTGAGAAAATTTTAAACAAGTTGGATGAGGTCCACTCCTCATGTCAACACATTGTTCAAGTCCATAAGAAAATTCAAGACCTTTTTTTATTCTTTAGACCACTGAGTGATACATGGCAGCCCAAGGCTACAATTTTGAAAGAACTATTCTTGGCAGTAAAAAAATTGCCTTCAGCCTCCCCAGTTATTAGAGCTACATGGAAGAATTACAACATAATGATTTGAGAGATTCAATACATTGAAGGTTGGGAAGTTTTATTAAAGGAAAAAAAGGATTCCTTCAAAGACTTGCAACATTGGATAATTCCCAAAATATTGGGAAAAGATAGGTAAATCAAGGACCTAGAAGAATAGAAGAGGGATTTTGAGATAAGAACACAATCAACAATTGATCAACTCACATGGAGAGGTCAATCCCAAGAGAATAAATATTATTTAATTATTGACAAAATTTTGGAAGTTGATTATTTAGATTAAAATTTTTTAGCTAAGGTTAAGAATGTAATGGATGATAAGATTAGCGAAGCATTGATCAAAATACAAGAGCCAAAATCTTTTGTGTGAGACCATCACGATTATTTCATAGCCTAGACTATTTTTACGAGTACTTTTGATTTCATATTGGATACTTGATCTATACTACTACATGGATGAAGGAACTCTAGTTACAAGTTTTATTTAATCATTTCATGTTTTGTGCGGACCTACATATTAGTGGAACGATGTAATATCGGTATACATGTGTTTTGTCAATACTCTATTTTTTATGCATTTAAGTATTAACTGGATGTTTTAAAAAATGTAAAGTTTATGTCATGAATGTTTGTAAGGATAATTATGATTACATATGAAACATGATATTGGAGTTAAGATATGTATGAATTTATCGTTAATACTTATTCCTTTCTCATTATGAGAATGTATATTGTTAACCATTGTGACCATGATTAAGTACTCAAAGTGAATGGTGTTAAAATGGATTCTATATTGTTAAGGTGTAGGTGCTATATCATGGATGTATGCAATGTTATGGATATGTGGATTTTTATTATTAGGTTTATAAATCTCTATTGTTGGATATATTGACAGTTTGTTCAAGTGTGCAACTAATTATTCCATTGCTCATGGAATTAGAGGCTCTCTCTTAAATCCCATGTGAACTCAATGATGCCAAGGTGTGCTTGTTTGGAGAGGTAGCACCTCATTCATGACGTAAAACCTTGTTGTGATGTGAGTTGCTTGAATGATGTGGTGTGCATGTATAGGGCCAAGTATGTTATGTGAGCTATGTCATGATGTAATGTCAGTACCATGTGTAAATGTGACTATGTTCCGAGTGTATGTAAGTGAAATGCATTCTTGTGATAAGCAATGGTGTGTAATTATTGTATTATTTTATTGTGTAAAAATTCAAATGAAACATGATGTTACAAGATAAGTAGGACTTGATAAGAGAGCTAAAGTGGAGTCTAAATCATCTTGACCTATATATAACTTTTGAACACAATTTTGAAGTGTAGACTTTCTATTTTTAGGAATAAGGTTACAGTCTTCTATTTTATCAATTATGTCCTCTCAAAGTCGGCTTTCCAAAGAGTGAATTGAATAGATGGCTTAGGAAGGCTTGTGTCATCATTAATGAAAAGAAGGTAGGGAAGAGTGTGTAATCATATTCCTTCCATTTCCTTGTCATGATTGGGATTTGGGTACAACCTCAATCTTCCCAAAATGTCTGAGAGTTGAAAAATGCAGTTTGAGAAGAAAGGAAGTGGTGACACTTGTCACCCTCCCCTTGGAAGGCAATCTAGAGGGTTTTCAAAAATAAAAATAAAAATGAAAAGGGTATGTGAATAAGAGGAAGGGAGATGGTTTTTGAGTTGTGGACTGGCATAAGAGAGCTAGGAAGGGCTAAAGAAGTGTTGTCCATATTTATTGCAGGTCAAGAGGTAGGTGGCCTTATCCCCATTTTTGTAAATGAATGTTTAAATATTGTGTATCCCCATTGTTGTAAATGCATGTTTAAATGTTATATATCCCTATTATTGCAAATGCATATTTAAATGTTATATATGCTCATTGTTGTAAATGTATGCTTTATTATTATGTGTCTAAATATGCACTTTGTGCAATCATTTGCTAGTATTGTAAATGTGGTTGTTATTGCAAATGTCATGTTGTAGTCTTGTGTGTGCGATGTGAAGGCCAAGATCACCCTTAGGGGAGGGAAGAGTAGTCTTGGGGTGACAGAGGAGCGACCCACTTCATGGTGAGAACTCCTCTCAAGGAGAGGAATAAAATATGGGTATGATTACCCTAAAGTGCACGATAATGGGAGTGGGAGTATATGATTCCAATGGGTAGGAGTACCCTTAAGTTGTATGTGGGAGGATGTTGTTTTGGAGTTATAAGGAGATTATGGCAGTATGAGTATCCTAGTGGTGTGCTAGAAGTTGTTATGGCCATTGTGATTTGTGTGAAATTATGATTATGAACACTCTCCTAAATGTGTGAGTCCACGTGTCACCCCCAAATGTGGGTTTCTTGTGAAGCCCTTAGTATTTTCAGCCTTGGAAAGGGGATTTTTCTATTGTGCTCATCTCTATTTATGCATTATGTATTGCTCTATTTGTAACCTAGTTTAAGGGGGAGCCTTTTAGCTCGAGGGTGGCCTATTTTAGGCCTATGGCTGGGAGGTGAGCTCCCATCGCCTTGGATAAAACTATTTTTTCATACAGAGGGTATAAGTTCATCCTATTTCCTGAAAGAACACTCGGTGGTTATCACTAAACTTGGAAGATATTAAGTGCAAGAGTAGCCTTACTATATGTAATGTGTTCCACTACTCTATGTAAAATAAAGAAAAGAAAAAGTGTGTAGCTGTGTAGAGTTTTGTACATACTAGCCTACTAAATATGGTTCTGGAGAAAGGAAAGGAAGTGTATTCATGCATTATATAAATTCTAGGGGAATATTGCATACATTCAATTTCTCGTACTTGTATGAAGTTATTTAAAAGGTGATTTTTATTGTACATGTTGTTTTTCATGAAGAAATACACTAGCAAATAACAATGGGTGCCTATATCTAAATAGAAAGAATGGTGTAGATTATATGTTTCTTGCTCTTAAAATACAACTGTAAATATAGAGAAAGTGAAGATAAAATAAAATACTCTCTTGTAGATGTAATGAATCTATGTTATTATACTTATGTACAGATAATAGATCATACCTTGATCCCAATATCACTATTATACTTGTTATCCTTGTTTTTGTTTCAAGGTGAAAACAAGGTGACCCCTAGGGATTTTTGTGATTTTTGTTCAAATTCATTCTCATTTCTCTAAGGGTTCATTTTTTGAGGCATTTTGGTTTCCTATTAGTCCTTAGGAATATTTGTTCCCCTTTCCCAAATTTTGTTTTATTGGTTGAATTTGAAAGTTTAACTTAAAACAAATTTTGGATCTTTTAGTGTAAAGTCGGGTTTTAAGTCCAACTCTACATCATCTTTTGGTCCTTTGTGCAAGATCGGGGTTTAAGTCCGACATTGCACTTGTCTTTGCAAAAATGGTGCAATTTGGATTTGTAAGTTCAAATTACACCATTTTTAGTTTTGGTGAATATCAAATTTATGAGTCTAAATGGCACATTTAATTCACACAACTTTCTTATTTATTATCTGATGAGTTTTAATTAGTTTCGATTTCTCCCTCTTTTATTTTCTTTTTGATCTCTCTTTCTTCCTTATTTGTTCAAGGGTTTCAAGTGGATTGTGGAGAGTCTCTACTCGAGGACATGGCTTTTTTCTATCAATATGTTCCTCTCTTTTCTTTTATTTCAAGATTATCTTTGAGTTTCCATGGTTAATATCAAGTTTACCACCATGACATACACCATGTTATTTCATGGTGTCTATTGTGGGTGAAACCCCAACATATGTTTTTCTAGGGCCTTCATTTTTCTTTCTTGGTGAGCATTGGACTGATAGCCACACCATACATTGAAGCTTTGGATTCTATTTTATGTCGGGACTATCCTCCCACCCCACACCATTTTTGTTTCCTTTGAATGATTCTCTTTTTCGGTGCATGTCGATGGTATGACCCCAACATACACCGAAGCCATAGCTTTCGGTGTATGTCAAGGCCATGGCTCTGCCCTACACTATTGGCACACTATTTTTATGCTAATTTTTTTTCAAGTGCTTGCACATGGTGTACCTTGGGATTATAACCCGACATACACCATGATTCCTTTTTCCATGTATGTTTGGGATATAAACCTATTCCGCACTAAACAAAATTTTGTCAAGAGCTTCCTTTTTTATTGCATGGTGGAAATATATCTCTATCATACACCCTGTTATGCCTATGAAGTGTGATACCTACAGGTGAAACACAAAACACTCAATAGATCATTACAAGCATGGTTAGCAAATTTAGAACAAATAAAGATAAAACCATGGCTAATCGATCTATCGCCTCCTAATAAATGTGGGTGTAGATTTGCTCTCAGATCTGGGTAAGCAAATTCCAATGACTTGACTACACCTAGATGGAGGATTTGAAATGATAATGATGCAATTAAGCTAGAAAAGATAATGATTAAGCTACATGATTCAATAATTATGCTAGAAAATGATCAAATTAAGCTAGATCTAAGATGCAATTGCCTATAATAACAATGCTCAAATGATATGCTAAGAGATATTATGCCTATAGTAACAATGCATAAGATGCAAATGAGATGGGATGATTATTTCTCCAAAATGGGGGATATTTATAGGATTTCCAAGGCCAAGGGTGAGGTGGAAGGAATCAACGGTCAAGATTGAGTCTGAAGATATCAATGGTGAAATTGGAGGATGTTGGAAAAGAGGTTGGATGAAAGGGAACATTCATCCTCTCTATGGTGACAAGTGTCAAGAGGCTTCCAAGAGAGGGGACATGTGGCCCAAGAATGTCATGTGTCTCAAGGGGAGAGTATCCCCACCATAGGAGGTTAGGATGTGCAAGCTAAGGTAGGTTTAATTAAACCCAAGGTTAGATGGAATGGGTTAGGTTTAGACTTGGTTAGAAGTTAGGAGGCATGTGGGTAATTTGAATTTAAAATTTCAAATAATAAGAAGAGACTAATTAACTTTCAACAACTCATAAATTAATTTATTTTAATTAATTAGGAGATTAGAAGAAATGATTGAAGATGGGGAGAGATTAACTAATTTGAATTAATTAATCAAAGGGGATTATTGAAATGAACCTATTAAATAAATCCTTAGATTTATTAATAAGTAGATGAGTGGAATAATTTAATCAAATTGTTTAATGAATTAAATTAAATTGGGGAGGGGGATTAATTAAATAATTGCTTATTCAATTAATTATCTTCAGACCATTTTTAGGTGTAAACATTTTGCCCCTCTTTGAAGCGAGTGTGATGATGTGTTGATTCAAAGAATAATCTCATTTTGATGATGATATTGGTTTGATAGGATGCCCCCACTATTGATTGATAAGTTTCGATACGATGATGCCCCCTCAGGAGATCAATTGAGATAATTGACCTTTGGAGTGTTTGGATAGTTGCGAAATTGGTTTCCCGATTAGAAATGATTTGATTTCTGCAACTGTGGTTGATGAAAGTGTGAGTTCTACAATCATGGTGATGTGGTTCTTGATTAAGCTTCATTGGTTAGATTGATAAGATCGAGATTCAGTCTAGTTTCAGGAATGACACCTCCTGTATAAGACAAAGATGATCAAAGCGCCTGCTTTCAGGAAAGATATATCTTGTATAAGACATAGATCAAAACGTCTAGTTTCAAGAAAGATACATCTTGTAAAAGACATGATAGAATCAATTAGGTTTGATTGATAGAATTGATAAGATTGATTAGATAAAGAACTAACAGTTTGTTGATATGAAGTTGTAGGAAGATGTGGATATGCTGATGTTGGTTCTGTTGAGAGGGATAGCATAAGATTTTCGCTAGGTCGACAATATCTGGAGAGATATGAGTCATTAGTCTGATTGTGTATACACTTGTGATTATACCTTAATGAATCATGCAATAGATTTAACCTTGGATGAAATGAACATGCAAGATCCCATGCAAGAATGAAATGTAAGCTAAATGCAAAGCTATGACCGGATCAGTCACTAGATTATTGCATTTTGTCATCATTGAGCTTTTGAAATGTGGGAAGTGAGTGCAAACATCGATGGTATAATTAAACCATGATGACCTGAGCACTTCTTTCCTGGATTTTGATATGGCAAGTTAGCACAAGCATCGAGGTATAATTGAACCAAGATGACCTGAGTGTTGCTTGCGTAAAACAGGCAGTATTAACCAATTTAATATGCAAATCGAAAATGTCTTCGATGATACTCAGATGATCATGTCCTGAGACAAATTTGCACATATTAATGATTAATTTTCAGACAGCAGACAAGAAAAATATCATGTTCCTCCTTTGTTTCTCTAGTCAAAGACATCCTGGAGTCACTCAGAAATCATGATAGCGAAAATCAAAATAAAAAAAGTTGAACAATCATATTAAAATTATTATCCAAAAGATATCATCTATGCATTTAGACTGACTTTGTTATAGTTTTCTAGTTGATAATTTGATCTCATGTTTAACGTTGGATGTGTCATAGTTTTCTCTTGGTAATAGTTGTCTAACTATTGTTCTACCTGTTTGATTAAGCTCAAAATAATCAAAAATTTTGCCCCCAGCTAAGTGCAAGACTTTGCCCCAAGCCTAGAAACAAAGTCGTTATGATATACTCAATAATCCAAACCATGGCGAGAGATTAGCTGGGATGCCTGCGTATGTACAAAGGCTTCATGATGGATATGGACAACACTAATGGAAAATGAATGCAAGTGGAAAGATGTATGAACTAATAGATAGAAGAGCTAGCGAACAAATAGCGCCTGTTTGCCAGGTTTTCACCATCTGTTTTTATTGCACTTTTTCTCATATTTGATTTTTTTGTTTGGATTTTCTTCTTTTTCACTTCTTTTTTTTTTCTACTTTTTCACTTTTATTTTTATTTTATTTTTCTACTTTTTGACTTTTTTTTTAATTTTTTCTACTTTTTCAGACATAAAATTTCTTCAGATGCATCCTATTGATGGATTCGTCGAGCTGATCTTCATTCTGTGTCGATAATTGATATGCTCCCAATCCAAATACTATTGTGACCACAAATGAACCTAACCAGTTTGGTTCAAACTTTTCTTTCTTTTCTCGATATGCCTAGTTGCGTGGATTTTCCTTTAGTACTAGTTCCCCAACTTGAAAGACTTGTGGTTTGACCCTATGATTATAACTCTGACACATTCTTTGCTGATATACTTTTAAATGATCAAAGGCATTTTGTCTTCATTCATGGATCATTTCTAACTCTTGTAATCTAGATACTCATTGTTCTTCATCTGGGATGAAACCTTTTAATGATACTCGTAGAGAAGGTATCTCTACTTCTATTGGCAACATTGCTTCTTATCCATAAACAAGAGAGAAAGGTGTGGCACCTATTGGTGTATGGATACTGGTACAATAGGCCCATAGAGCAGGTTTTAATTAAATATGCCAATCTCTTCCAGCATCATTCACTGTCTTTTTGAGGATTTTCAAAATAGTTTTGTTTGATGTTTCTGCTTGCCCATTTACCTGTGGATAGTAGAGTGTGGAGAATCTGTGTTGGATCTTGAATTTCTCACATAGCTCTTGTACATCTTGATTCTTGAACGGTCACCCATTATTAGTGATAATGGTCATTGGTATTCCATAGCGATAGATGATGTAATTCAAGATAAATGTAGAAATTTGTTTTCTAGTTATATTTGTGAGAGGTACTGGCTCAATCCATTTTGTGAAATATTTTGTAGCTACAAGGATGAATTTGTGACCATTAGATGAAGAAGGATTTATCTTTCCTACTAGATCAAGACCCCATTGGCAGAAAGACCAAGATGTTGCTAAAGCATGAAGTTCTTGTGCTGGTGCATGAATCAAATTCTCATGGACCTGACATTGTTTGCATCTTCTAGCTATCTGAAAAGAATCTCATTCCATAGTCGGCCAATAATAGCCCAAGCATATGAGTTTTTTCAAAAGGGTAAGACCACTTGAATGAGTGCCACAAATGTTGTTATGGACTTCATGTAAGGTCTTGTCAAATTCTTCTTGTTTGAGACATCTTAAAAGAGTACCATCTAGACCTTGTTTAAACAAGGTATCCACGACAAGAGTAAAATGGAAAGATTGGCAAATAAAGTTTCTCTTTTTATTTTTTGATAAGTTGGGAGGTAAGGTGTTATTTTTCAAGTATGTATAAGTTTGGCCATAGTGGGAGGAATCATGCCCCACAAGGTGACAAATAGTTTGGGAATCAAGACAATTATGAGCAAAGTAAAACAACTCTTCCACCAGGAATTCATAACGTTGTTGATTTTCCTGTGTCTGAAGGAGAGAAGAAAGTGTAGCCATGGCATCTGCTGCTTTGTTGTCATTTCTTGGAACCTGCTAAAAAGTTATTTCTACAAAGTATTTCTTGATATCATCAACCATCTTTTTATAAGGCATCAACTTTTCATCCTTTGTTTGATAGTCATCATTAATTTGATTGATGATGAGCAGAGAGTCTCCAAAGACTTGAAGTTGTGTAATGTTCCATTCTATAGCCATTTTGATACCTGTTACCAAAGCTTAATACTTTGTTGTGTTGTTGGTGCATGAAAAGCTTAATTTGTATGCTTTTGGGATTGTATGACCTTGTGGTATGATGAATAGAATGCCTGCTCCCGATCCATGTTGTGTTTCATTATTGATGCTTGCTCCTGGACTAATATTTTGGTGATGTATTGTAAGATATGGATCGAACCTTGGAATGTCTGTATATGAACAAGTAAAATTGATTTGCCATCCTTTGAAGGGTTCCAAATATTGTTGTCTTGCTAGTTCTGATAGAGAGATCGCTAGATGTAGATCAGTTGTGCCAATGATAATTGCCTCTGCTAGTTCGATCAGGATAGATGACCTCTTTTGATAGAATTCAAGTAAGGTGTCAAATCTCCCATATTCCGACACCTCGAGGAGGTTTTCACCGTTAGATGCGTCCTTTACTTTTACTTTTTCTCGGTCCAATGTTGCTAATAAATGGCTTTCAACATTATACCCGATATTGTTTTCTTGATTTTCACTTTTGTGACTAGGAGATTTAACACCCACTTGACTTGAAGATACGTTAGCAGAATCCCTAGTGAAAGTTGTTGCGGGTTTGATTTCATTAAGATATAAGAATATGGCCTAGTCATTCGGTAAGGTATCAATGGTAGTATGTCCTTCATTTTCCTAGTCCATAGGTTCAGGAGTGATTAAGGATAAAGGATCCTCATGTTGGATAGTTTCAAAGATAATAGGGGTCATGATAGAGATGTCAAAGCTTTCAATATGTATTTCCATGTCTAGAACAATACTCTAGTCAGAATGACCTCTCGCAAGTAGCTCTTGATTGTCCTCAGTTAAGTTCAAGTCATTTGAATGTGATTCTGATTCCAGTAAGCTAGTTCCTAATGTTTTCCCTGCATACGCGTGAACTACATCGACATCTATATCTGCTTCTTAACTTTCAATTTCAAGTTGCTCTTTTTTGTTTTTCCATGATAGAAAATATTCTCCATTCCCTCGACCTTTTAGCTGTATTTGTTTTTCCATGTTTGACAAAATTGATGCAAATGATTGTTCCTTAGATTGTGTGCTTGAAGATGTTGCCTCTGTATTATGTGAAACTATGACCTCTTGAGCTGATTTCAGATTACTACAACACTGCAATGGATTTGAGTCTATTGATATTGTGATTTCCTACCCATTGTATGGAAACTTTAAGCACTGATGATATGTTGATGGAATAGCTTGTATGTCATGTATCCAGGGTCTTCCCAAGAGTAGGTTGTATGGTAAGTCTAAGTCAAAAACTTGGCATGTTGTGTCTTTTTGTAAAGGTCCCACGTTGAAGGGTAACATCATAATTCCTTTAGAGGAACATTCTTCTTCATCATAGACTTTAATGGTGATATTTTCCAGGGGATCAACTGCATCTTCTGAATAACCTAGAGCACGGACAAGACTCAAAGAACAAATGTTTAAGCCAGTTCCTCCATCTATTAGGACACGTTTAACGAGCATTCTATGAATGATGACTTCGATTTGCAAGGGAGCGTTATGGGGATGTTGCAATGAATTAATGCTTGGATATGAAGGAGATGAGCTTTTAATAGGATCCTCAGAAATAGGGTTGATGGCTATTACTGATATACCTTGGCGAACTTCATCTTTGGATGTATTCTTTGGTGATGATTCTATGGAAGGTTTTTGCAAGCTTTCAAGAGGTGTAGGAATAGATGCCTTTGGAGAGTCAATTTTCTTACGGGGGGATGAGCCATTGCTATACATAGGTGCACGATTTTGATCTTTCTCAGCCAAATCCTTTAGGGATATCTTTAAGAGTTTCATAAAAGAGCCACCTTTATTTGGAGATATATTTGAATCCTTGTGAGATTTTGACGTAGTTGGATTTTGATTTTGGATTTGTTTGATTTATCTGATATGTTGGTTTGTCATGTTTTCTTCTTGTGTTGTGCTTTGGTATGTCATGTTGATATGATTTTCAGCTATTACAAATGTTTATGTTTCCATTTTAGGGGTTCGATTGTCCAAAAGTTGTTTCGATAAGTGATCAACTATCAATGTAAATGTGATAGAGTGATATGACACTAAAAGATTATTCAAGTGTTTAAAAGTTTGCAAGTTTTTTGATCTTCCGTTTTGGAGTGCAATGGTGATGATTTGATAAAAACCAAGTCTAGTAGGAACGATGTATCCTATGATGTGGGACAAGATTATTTTGACCAAGCGTTGTAGTTTCGTGATAAAGGATGATAGATCCCGATGAGAAACTATGTTTTGGGTGATCAGTTTATCAAATAGGTTGATAAAGCACTTCGAGATGTTTAGATCTTGAACTTGTTGAATGTGAGCACTTGAAAATATTGAGGTGTTTATGTTCTAAAGTCCTATTTTGATAGATGATAACTTGACCAAGTGAACAAAGGAGACAATCCAAGCACAAAATGACAGATAACAGGCATTTATGATTACTGTAAACTGACCGAGCAAATATGACAGACCTGAAAAAGATGCGCAAGAAGATAGTTTTGGACCAACAAAGACAGAACTTGGTACGATAGTTTACACAGCCCTGAACAATAATTTATACAACTCATACGATAAACCATAAATTTCATATGATAAAGCACAGGCTCGTATGACAATTCCCCCTAAGCCAAACGATAAACAAAAGGCCTCGTACGACACAACTTAATAAGCCATACGACAAAAGATTTTATGCTAACAGGCTCGTATGATGATTCCCACTAGACCATATGACAAAGTAGATATCTCGTACGAAAGAGAACATAACAGAGAAAAATATGTTTGTTTGGCAGAATTTTGAGTATTGAAGTTTGATTTTTTGCTTATGTTTTCCAGTTTGGATGTCTGATTTTCTGTTTAAGGGATGAATACATAGAAAACACACGATATGATTATTGACCTTCAAGCACATTATGCTACCTAAGGAAATTGGCTGAGAGAGAAAAACTTTGCTTGCAAGCTTAGGTACACACCCAATAGCTAATCACTATATGACCATTAAGTCTCACGCAATGGATTCTCAACATCGTATTATCCGACTCCAAATGCTAATGGGGGCATGATATGGCAAGTGTCTTGGGAGAGTTACTATCTATCTTGCACAAATATTATCACCCTTTTGGAGGTGAATCGGGTAGCTTCTAATTTAACCGGAACTAGCAAAGGATCCGTTCGGCGCGTCGGGGTATAATACTCAATTAAGAGGTCTCCCAGCCTTGAAAACCAAGGTTTGATATACCCAAAGGTACGGAGGAGAGCTATTCCTGAGCATTGTCATTGACTTGATTTTCATCAAATCACATTTATTTTATAGTGGGTTGGATTACTTGGCGTTAGCCGTTCCCACTTAGGTCATTCCCCTCTCATCGGCCTTAATGGCTAAGAGTTATTATCTCCTCGAGAGGGAAAGCCCGCTAAAGAAATGCACTAATGAAAGAAAAGGATGAGTCTAGCTTTCTAATCACCTAAGAAAGGTGAGAGCATACTCGCCTATCATCAAAACACATAAAATATGATTGTTCATTTTCATTAGCAAAAACAAGTGTGCCTAGAAAGATTTAAGAAAATACACAAAGTTTTGTTGAATTCTTTTAGGCAACCTAAAAAATAGACGCATTAGTAGTCATAATGTGTTTTATGCAATGATCCTTTCACAAGCGTAATCTTTGATAATCATCCTGCAAAAACCAGTTAGGTTGCCAAAAAGCTCACAAACAGACCAGGGTTAGCATTAGTATATATCGAATAAAAGCATGAAAACCCTAAAATGCAGTCTATTTTAAAACCACACTTATAAGCCTGATATACACCATTTCATGTTTTTCCCTTCCCAAGCGTAAATCAGACTTACAAGTCCGATATGCACTTTGTTTTCTTTTACACAATTTTTTGGTGCAAATCAGACTTATAAGCCTGATTTACACCATATGCACACACTTGCATATTAGAGTTGCAAATGATAATTCACACTCAATGAGTTGAAATCATACTCAAATGATAGAGCCATCACCAAGAATGAAAGGTATGAAGTTCAAGAAATAAGACCCTCATTCGGTCTTCTCGCCTTCATTTGTGTCTTCTAAGATTGACCAAATCAAGGACACAGAGATAGGCAACATTGATCTTGAAGATTTTTTGAAAAGAGTCAAAGAGTCACCATGATACTACAAAATGGAGGCAACCATAAAATTGACATTCATTTGGTTGCCTCTTTCCCCATGTCAACACATAATCCTGAGTTTATATTAGCATTAACTGATATGATCCAGTGAGAAGATCAATTAAATATGTAGCGGGGAAGAAGACTCTAATCAAACTAAAGAAGGATTTATTTGACACTATTTTAAAGTGTCTACATATAGATCAATATGATAATATTGACATGCAATCAACATTGACATACTATGAGAACAATTCAAACAAGTGTAGAAGAAACATCAATGTGAATTTCTAAAAGACCCCAAGGCCCCCTATTGCAAGATGACTTGAGACTATTCATTGAAGTGAATTCATTGATAAGGTAAATGATTTGATTACTCTCCTCAATAGAGTAAAAGGATTTCTTGTTTCAGATACCTACCATAAGTGGATGTATAAAAACATTCACATTATCTGACAAAATGACAAGATGATCTATTGGGATAAATAGAAAGTTGACACATTCTGTTAACAATTTACCAAAGTTCCTACCAACTTGAAGTTTTGTATGAATTCATATCTAGTATATGCAATCACCTCGATGAGGTATTTTATAGGGTTTTTAACCACAAGAGACAGGATTCAAGTTCCTATTTATCAATATTTCACACAATTGACTCTTAAGAATGGTTTGCAATATTTTAGGAGGGTCAATGATGCTTTCTTTCTTCAATATATGTGTATGTTTGATAAAGATCTTCAAAACAAGAGTATCAAAAGAATTTTTAAATATGGTGCACTAGTATGGCTACATATTCCTTCAATTCCCCACGTTTGCATATGTCATAATAGGTTGTTTTGATGGTTATCTCTTCATGCTTCCTCATGGAGCTAGCTCAAAAAATGATAGTAGTGCATGAACACCAATCTGGTTCACATAAGACTGGTCTCAAGTTCTCTATCACTATTGGGAGATATTCTATCAATTCCATCTATAAGGCTCGGGCCATGGAAGAATAAATAATAAGGGTGACAATGATGTTCTTCAAGCCTAGGAAACACTTTGACTATAGAGGTATGAAGAACAAACTAAAGAAAATTTACACTCTGTAGCGTCTTAAATTGTACGAGCCCGTACAATTTAGTCCATTTTTTGGCCCCTCACCTTATTGTTCATCCCCCAATGCTTAATTAAGACCTGATTATGCTTGTATTATGCAAATATGGCCTTATTTTCACTTTATACACCACATGGCCCCTTAGTCTACCCCTAAAATAGCGTAGGACCATGGTGTGGCACTTTGGTCCTCACTGGGACCAAAGCACCATGCTCTGGTTCTCCTTATTTGGGCCCCATTTTGAACCCCTCTTGCATTTTCAAATTTGAGTGGGAAATCCCTCTTTGTGTCATCCTATGTCAAAAAATTAGCATGTTTTTCGATGGGCAAGTATATAAGGAGGTTTCCCCCTCTCATTTGGTTATACCAGATGCATGAAACAAGGGCAAAATTATAATCATCAAGCATTCAAGTGTTCAAGCATTTAAGTATTCATCACCAAGCATTTCTAGAGATCTTCAAGGTTGTATTCTTCATTCATCAATTATGAAGCATCCTTACATCAATCATATTTAAGCATGTGTGTGCCATTTCATACAACATATGTGATTATATTCAAGAAGCAAAGCATCATTTTTAGTCATTGCAGATCTGAGGTATATCCTTCCATTATTTATTTCAATATTTGTAATATTTCAATAAACTTGAATTCCTTAACTGGGGTTTGACTTAGGCGAGCCACTATTCTCAACCTATTTCCCTTTCTTTCTATGTGTAGGAAATAGGTACAGAGTTGTGATCTTCATAATCGACATTATTTGCAGAGATAAATAAGCTCCTTTTGGTGTGCAAAAATTTAGGAGGATCAAGGAGAATTTTGCTCTAGCCTTCACATTTTTCTAGATTTTTTAAGAATAAGGTTTGAATATGATTATATTTCTCAGATCCAGGTGTGTGCCTCAATCTGACGACCGTAGCTTGTTGTTTCTACATTTTTATCTTCATTTTCAACACTTCACCCTAATTTCAGCAATTCAACTCACAAAAGAGGGTAAATAAATTCACCCCTTCCATCAAATCAGTATTCAATCCTTATCCTTGTTGGTTTGTGACTAGAACTATTGGATCTCATCCCTCTTTTGAATGTAATGGTCGCTAAGCCATAAAATTAGTAGTTTTCATCCTTCTTGTGGTAAAAACCCTAATTTTTCACCCATTACACACACATTTCCATCGGATAGAAGATGTTTGGATTGATTGCAGAACTAAACAAGATATTATAAGGCTTGATCATTGTTGTCTTACTGTAGAGAAATTGAGATCCTGAATCTTGTTGATATCCCCGAGGATCTTGAGGATGATAGTGACAATTTAGTTCCTACATATGAACAAAATAAGGTTGCAAATTCACCCTTTCCTCTTATTCAATGGTCCCAAAAGGAAAACACTTCAATAAGGACCATATTCCAAAGCATTCTTGGTAATACCAATGTTTGGCTAACTCAAAAAGGTATTCAATTGAAACTTTCCAAACTGGATCTGAAGATGACACTATGTTGCCCCTATATTTTTGCCTATGCCTAAAGCCTCATAATCAGATAAAAATCAGCTATTGTTAATTTTTTAATGCTGAAGTTTTTATAGCCAAACTCCATGTCAGCTGGGAGATTTTAATTATTTTATTTTTGCTTACCCATATACCCAAACAATTAAATCTCAAGTCTTATGTCTCCTATCCAAAAATGATTTTTGGGTTATTCTCCACTAGGCCCATTTATTCTACATTTAAAATTTCATAAGAAAAGAAGCTCTCAGTAAAAAGTTATGCAGGTTTTTCTATGGCAGCTCAAAAGAACAATTGTCATTAAACTTGAACCTTGAACCTTTTTCAAAAAATTCAAATTTCAGGTTCAAGTTCAAAATTCAAATTCAACTGGAGCGAGCTTTGTAATTTTTGTTCATTAAACTTCAACTATTGAACCTTTTTGGTTCAAGCCCGCAGGTTCAAGCCCATAGGTTCAAGCATGCAGGTTTAAAAAATTCAAAGTTCAAATTTCAGGTTCATTGTAATTTTTGGTCATTGAATTTGAACTATTGAACCTTCTTTGGTTCAAGTTCAAGGTTCAACGCACAGGAAAATGGAAAAAATAAAATAAAAAATCAATGAATTATACTGTGGGTGCAGTTTGTGTTTTTGAACCATTTGATTGAACCTCACAGGTTCAAAGTTCGCAGGTTCAGAGTGTGGATGTTTTTAAAAATGATCATCGAGCTGAGAGTAAAAGTGTTTGGCTGACTTTTGAGATAGCCACACTAACACATACAAAGTCCAACTTTCATGTTACAAAGGAAGATCCGGCTTTTTGAAAGATGGATTTAATTATTAATTCATATGTTGATAACAAAGGATAGCAGTTGATAACATTTTCAAAGAATTGTTTCAGCAGCTCACGATATTATAAAAATCTAAAGAGTTACAATCCTCCTCTATTATAAAGAGAGTTTTGTCATAAAATAGATCTCATTCCTTTAAATGGAAGCTCAAAGTTGTGATCCATGTGCAAGTTTTGGCATGTATATTGTTTATAGTTTTCAATGCAACTTGTAACCATATATTTTCTGAGACAGAAAAATCAGTCTCGGTGTGGGGGGCATAACTATTAATTTAACCATTGGATTTCACTGAATTTTTGATATGTTTTAGAAAACCTAGTTTTCTAAATTCTAACTAGAGTGATTGGAAAAAAATTATTTTGTTCAAAAGTTATTAATCAATGAGTACGGGTCTATACAAATTTCTGAGAAAAATATTATTATGAGAAACTCGCGGTGGAGACTTTGTTTGAAATGGAGATCCAGATAATAAATTTACCCTGGAGATATAAAAAATATGTCCACCTATCAACACATAATTAGATGTGTTTAATTTAAATTCTCTTCAAACATTTTTCAAAAGGGAATGGAGGATAAAAGATTTGAAGCAAAAAAAAAAAAAGAGTTGTCGGGAAGAAGATAAAAGATAAAGGAAAAGATTAATTAATAATCTTTTCAAGAATCAGTTATTGATAACTGAAAGTCTCAGAAGCTATATATATCTAATTAAAGAAAAGAGCAGGGCTTCTTTTTGGGTTGGATCTTTCTACTGTAAAAAGAAGGGGGCAACATTGTTTTATGGACTGCACAGTTTTGTTTTCCAGAAGGGTTGAGTCTATGAGCTCACATTTTTGGCATTGATAGAATGAAGAAGCTTTTGTTGATCTATGGATTTGTCACTATTTTCTTTTGATTACAATGAGTTATGTCTCTTTTTTAATTTCCTTTCATTGCCTTTTCTGTTACATCAAACTATGTATATGTACTTGATTCTGAAACTTTGATTTCAGAATTAATTTGTTTTTGGAAAGAAATCGGTTGTTAACCCTTTGTCAAGGTATTCTGATCCCCCTTGTCCTTTGAGGCATGAGAGAGACTCGATCAGCATCCAAAGCATTTTGATCTATTGGAAAGGGTATTTTCTTGGGCGTGAATAATTAAACTGTGTTTTACTTATCTTCATTCACTTCATTATAAATTTGTTATCCGCATCTATGTCATGGCTATGAGCAAATTTTAGTTGCCTTTATTGCTTTCTAATTAAAAGCATATTTAGAAAATATACATTTTTTATCCAATGAAGGGAGTTGTACCTTCATATCAAAATTCAGAGAGCACTTGCACTCACCATTTCAAGCGACTCAACTGTTGGTTCTAGTTTTTGTCTTTCAATTTGGGCATTCGGGAGTCATTTTTGAAAGGTATTTAAGAAGGACAAATCTGTTTACCAACACACTACAGGGTCAGTGGGAAAAAATTATAAGTTAAGGACAAAGAATAGACAAGATCCAATAGCTCCAAAGGCTCCCAAATTCAAATTAATAGTTGGGAATAATAAGAGTCAAGGGGAATCCTCAACCATAGAGACTCAAACCCATGATGGAGCTGAAGGAGAATTTCTCGATGAAGAAGGTGAACAACAAGAAGAAGAAGAATATGATGAAGAGGGATTACCAAAAATTTCCAATACTTCCCAATCTGAAGGGACACAAGAAGTCATCCCTCCTTCACATGATGGTCTAGGTACAAATCATGTTCCAGTACCAGTTGTATATGGTGAAAATGGATAACAATAATAACGATATTGAAAAGCTAAATGGATCCAACCACAAAACCCTAGCCTAACAATCAACAAAGATCCACCATAACATATGAAGATTACCTAAGACAATGCAAATCAATTGAAATCACAAAGATTATACCATCACATGTCCAATAGGGTTTGAATCTCCATCCTTCCTATCTCCATTGATCTTGCTTGATATATTTGCTCTCAGATTTTATGTGCACAAGAGCTCAACAAAGAACGGAATGTGGTTGAAAGTAGGATCATAGTGCAGCCAATTGCGTAAGAGATGATTAGAATGCATAGAATGATTAGGTCATTAGGGTTTGATAATGAAGGAATCATCTCCTTATATAGAAGACACAATATGAAATTGAGGGATAAGATTGAGAGGTGTAAAAGGAGGTCGGCTATGATTAGAGGGTAGGTAAAAGAAATAATAAAATAATGAAAGGGGTAGGTAGTGTAGGAATTAAGAGATGAATGACATGTGTCATGGGTAGAAAAGGTTAATGAATTAATTAAATAAATAAAGATTTATTTAATCAATAGAGGAAGTGAGATAATTAAATAAATAATATATTTATTTAATTTAGGAAAAGGATAATTTAAATAAATAAATGTATTTATTTAAATGAGAAATAAGGCTAGAAGAGGATAAATGAATTAATTAAATAAATAAAGATTTATTTAATTAATAGAAGAATTAAGCTTAAATAATTAAATAAATAAAATATTTATTTAATTAGACATGACAATTTTGGGTGTCTACATTTTGCCCCTCTTTGAGACAATGCGGCTTGTCGCGTTGTTTCAAAGAAGATAAGATAAACTGATACAAATTTGCCCCAGGATGGGAATGATATGCCCCCTCGAGAGATTGGATGAAAATGTCTGAAAAGATTGCAGACAATCTCTCGATAAGAAAGAGAGGGTAAAATGGATTGACTGGATAAAGTGACAGAGTCACAGGATAATGAAGACTGACTCAGGAGACGAGGGCTAAGGCAGTCTATAAGATAGACCACAGGAGAAAATACATCCTCATTGTCATCTACACATCCACGAGAGCATATTGCAGAGCGAAAATAGAGTAGTAGCAGTCAGCAGCGATGGCCTTCATTCACAGATTCGACCGCGTTAGCCGATTTCAGAGGCCAGCCGAGGCAGGAGAGCCGGTAAGTACCACCAAACCTCCTCGTACTTTGACGCATTTAATTTTTGTCATTAATGCATGCTAGATAGGGTCATAAATGCACTTAGACTAGGGTCCAAAAAGTGTCAAAAACGTCCAGGCACGTCTGCGTTGGTGCCAGGCGCGTTTGTGCTCGCGAGGCGCGTCTGTGTTTGTGCCAAGCGCGTCTACGTCTGAACCCGCGTATGTGTCAATTACGGCCGCGTCTGTGATGTGCAAGCGCGTTTGTGCCAAGAAGGCACGTCTGTGTCACCCAGGCACGTCTGTGCAGAGCATAGGCACGTCTGTGTCAATCAGGCACGTCTGTGTTTTTCAGGCGCGTCTGTGCAGTCTGAAAACAGATTTATGTCAGGTAAGCGCGTTTGCATTTGAAAAAGTGTGAATTTGCATCTTCTAGGTCAAATCAGCAGTTTTGTGATGAACATACGTTGTCGATTGGATAAGCTGCTGAGAGGATACACTCAAGCAGGTCCTCTAGGAAGACTAGGATAGATCAAGGCACTTTGTGATGAACAATAAGTACCAAGATAGAGTACTTTGTGATGAACAGAGAGTACTAGAGTATGAGCAGCACTTTGTGATGAATAGGGAGTGCAAATGTGAGTAACACTTTGTGATGAACAGGGAGTGTCACACACGTAGTACTTTGTGATGAACAGGGAGTACCACTAGGATAAATAGCAACACTTTGTGATGAACAGTGAGTGTCACTAGGATAGAAGCAACACTTTGTGATGAACAGTGAGTGTCACTAAGGTAGAATGCCATATGCATTTGGATAAAAAGTAACATTTTGTGATAAACAGTGAATGCCACTATGACTGACATGATTGATTTGATTGACTGCAGAAGTATTTGCCGATATTGGAGTCACGAGAGAGATTCCCATCGACGCAGAGGTTGTGACCTGAGTTGTCATTCGAGGACAGAGCTGCCATCGAGGAGATGGGATTGAGACATGTGCTATATGTGCCCGAGTTTCAGGAAAACATGGGTTTGCTGACTGCGCTGGCTGAGAGATGGCACTCTGAGACGTGCACGTTTCATTTGCCGATGGGTGAGATGACAGTCACCCTAGAGGATGTGTACAGGATATTGCGGGTACCGATCGATGGGGAGTTGATCCCATACGATCGAGATGGAGACAGAGAGGCATTGAGACGAGTGTTCCAAGACCCTGGACTGGAGATGAGGGCAGGACACATGGCATGGGATACCATGACAGCCACAGGACTAGCGCTGCCGGCAGTGATAGGAGGAGCTATCAGTGGGTTCCTGTGTCCGGATAGGGTGACACGGGGGTTGGCTGTGGGCTGGGGAGGAGCACTGGAGACACTGGTGATGCAGCACACCAGATATGTTTGGGGACCGTGTGTGCTGGCCCATTTGTATTATGAGCTTCATCAGTTCATTTACCATGGATCAGTGGGATTGGGCTGCGGAGTGACATTGCTGCAGGTATGGGCCTATGAGCATCTGCCGGTTACCTGACCGATACACTTCAGGGGCAGGGGTCATGGACGCAGCTTTGTTCATCTGTATGATATGATCACATCGCAGCCGCGGATTGGCAGGCTAGAGTACTGGCGACGGGTGATAGACGATATTGATGTGGTCATATGGAGACCATATCTGGGCTGCGAGCAGTGGGAGGATGATGCAGTTGAGCTGCCCTACACCTTTCGGAGAAGGTACTTGATTGGGCGGATGCCCTATGTGCTAGAGAGACAGCTTGTGGACAGGATTGGTCGACAGTTTGGTCAGATTCAGAGGATGCCCTAGGGCTCAGGCATGTATGCCCGTACAGTTAGAGATCAGGCATAGTTTGGGTCGTTGCTGTCATATGATCAGGCAGTGACACAGCTGGTAGAGATGATGCCCCTACCCTGGGACATGTGGCCAGAGATTGAGGACGTCGGTATGGATGCCGAGTACACAGCTTATTGGGCAGAGCATCCATTCCCACGATTGACAGACCCAGGAGAGGCATTGGATGGAGATGGGGGTGGTGATGATGATGATGGTGGAGGTGATGGGGGCAGAGGCCGACGGAGGAGGAGGGGAGTAGTTGGAGAGAGGCGGGTTGCACCTCAGAGGGAGGGCGGCGAGGAGAGGCAGGCTCGGGTGGTGAGGGGTCGCGGTGGATTGCCTTTGCAAGTGCCAGCAGCACAGGGTCCCAAGCAGGTACAGATATAGGGACAGGGACAGAGACAGGTACCAGTGCAGGCACCAGTACAGGTACAGGTACAGGCATAGGGGCAGGCACTCGTACAGGGGGAGCCATAGGCAGAGGTAGAGGGGGTTGACCCAGTGGAGGCTAAGCTACTAGAGCTGAGGGAGATCTACCAGGGCCAGGCAGATGAGATCTAGGAGTTGGAGAGGGAGAGGGATCGACTCAGGACGAGGCTCAGAGATACTGAGCGAGAGCGGGATCAGGCTATCCAGCGCTATACAGAGGCTGAGACAGCACTGAGGGTCGGGAGATAGGTAACAGAGGATACAAGGGCAGGATAGGCTTATGTCCTGCAGGCAGGGGAGGAGATAGCCTACTGGAGAGACCTCTACTATGGTGCAGTGCCAGCAGATCAGCAGGCGAGGAGCTTCCATAGACCGTCGCGTACAGCAACAGCTACGGGAGGGAGTCGGAGTAGACAGGCATCGAGTGGTGGGGTTATGGGTCCTCCACCACCACCAGATAGAGGGGACAGGCGGGATGATCCTGGGGCGGGTCCTTCAGGGGCTCAGATTCTGTCGAGGCCAGGCGGCTCCGAGGGAGGGAGTTCATCATAGTCGTAGAGGGCTCCCTTTGTATCAGTGTTGTACCATTTTTGTATTGTAGACACCTGTGGGTGTTTTTTGTAGCCATATTATTTTTGACATCATTGTATCATGACACTTTATTTATATATATGAGATGATTCATTTTTGCGGCAGCTATATGCATGTGTACCTATGTGATGAGATGTTCTTATGTGATTTTTGTTTTATGCTATGGATGCAAATATGTATATGATGCAATGCAATATTTGTTCTTTTATGTTTTAACATGTTATGCATGATGCAAATGTAAATGTATGTAATGCAAATGAATATGATAATGCAAATGTAAATTGTGCTAACAGGTGTTGTGTGCAGGATGTGATGCAGTTGTGATATCTATATGTATGTATGAAATGCTTAATATGTGGTAATGCAGGTGCAACTACATGAAATACAAATGTTTTTGGTGGGTCATTATACTCAGTCATGTGATAGCAGGCTACGCGGACTCGAGAAGGACGATGGAAGTCAATCAAGAAAGGGGGATGAAAGACAGAAGATATGAAAGTGAAAGAGCTTCTTGTGCGTTATCATCATTGAGCTTTATTATGGCAAGTAGGTTATGACAATCAAGGCATATGTTCGACCCAGAAAGTCATTATACCCGTTTGCATGGAGATAACACAGTCACAAACAAGGAATGCCCCAGTTCACACTAGACTCACAGTGTCCTCATATCCTTGGACAAGTCATAGCATTACTAAGAGAAAATCCACAGACAGCAAAGAAAAATAGGTGACGATACCCCATCCTCGCCTTTCTAGCCAAAGACATCCTGGAGATAGAATCTCTAGTCAAAGACATCCCGAAAAAGCTAAAAGACATGTCACCAAAAGATAAAATCAAAAGAAAACCAAGACTCGACACCAACATCCACTGTAGTCCTCAAATTTAGTTTCTCTTGTCACTTGTATAAGTCTTATTTGATTGTGGTCACAATGTTTACTTTCACAGAAGGATAGATAACACTGAACCATATATTGTCTGAGTTTGTTGAAAGATTTGATTTGTTGAAGCCCATTGTTGCTGCTATGTCTCATCTGAAACTGATTGACTCCATGAAACTGATACTTTATTGCAGAGAAGACGAAACTTTATTGTGGAGAAGATGAAACTTTATTGCAGATTTGCGATGCAAATGTTGCTTTATTGCGGATTTGTGCGCGGATAGATTGAAGGAAGCTGGAAGAAACTGTACTCCTTGAAACATGTGATGTTCTTAGTTCCACACCCATCACTAGACGTAGGATTTGCCTTAGCCACAGATAGGATCTATTTTATTATGGATGGAAAGGGAGTTTTATTATGAATGGCTAACCAATCTTTGGTAGATCAATAACAAGCCATGATGGGAATGGGTAAGTTTATTATGGACGAATAGGTTGTGAGTGTGTGCAAAGTGAAGTGATGAAAGAGAATCCTGAAGGAGGGAGGAGCAATGTCTCTACACATGGCGCTAGTGGCCCAGTTTTCACCATGGTACTTGCCCAGGGCACCACCGAAGTGGTTTTCACCGTTGGACGAAATTATTTCTCTTTACTTTTTTCGATTTTTCACTGTTTTTTTGTGTCACAAGGCGCCTGTTTGCCAGGTTTTCACCAAGTAACGATTTTTTTTGTTTTATAATTTTTTTTGTATTTTTGAAATTTTTGATTTTTTTTTGTATTTTTGAATTAGGATATTCCGAAGAGCTATGTGTAGAACCGGCGAAGGTGCATGTTGTTGATAGGATCCTCCAAAGGTTCACCTTCTGTAATTGAGAGCTGATATGCACCGGATCCATATGCTACTGTAATGATGTAAGGACCAAGCCAGTTTGGTTCAAACTTGCCCTTCTTCTCTCTATCTTGCTGATGTTTGGGATTTTCTCTAAGAACCAAATCACCTACCTCAAATGTGCGAGGCTTGACCTTGTGATTGTAGTTGCATTGTTCCTTGACTGAATGATGTGTAGCTTGATTGAATGTCTTCCTCGATGAAGGAACTGAGATAGAATTACTAGTGTGTGGACTACACAGGCCCGTATGCGTGTCACCTGAAGAAGTTTGGGCATCCCTGATAACAAATTCCTTCAAGGAAGCTCCATTAAAGGTCCATGATGTATCGCCAGAAGGGAAATGATGTGTGGAACAAGTGGATGAGTTATGAAGGCTTATGATTGTGAAAAGAAGTGAAAGTAGGATAGCATGATGGAGACTTAGTATCAACAAGTGTTCTTTTTTATTTGAAATTTTAGAACTTTTGCCTCCAGTTATTTTGATATTAGGGGAGATCAACTCTTGTTCCTTTTCCTTCATAGGATTTTTATCCTTGACTTTGATTTTTGCAGAGTCCAATAGCTTTTGATTTTGATTTGGACTAAAGCACTTTTCTTTATTTTTGACTTTTAGATTTTTCTTTTCAAAGCTTGATTCTTGATCCCAAATGACTAAGGGCTTTTCTGATTCTTGTTGATCCAAGTTTGGAAGAGGAGCAGAAATGGAATGAGTGGATGAAATGGTAAAGCTATGTGAGTTCTCAAGAGGGGTGGTGATACTCTCAATAGATTCTTTGTTGAAACCACTCTTAGGACTATTGATATCAAGAGTTGCTTGCACCACTAGAGGAGATTTGCATTCAGACTTAGTAGCCACAACACTAGGTGGTTCACACCCAATTCCTTGATCTTGCATATTGCTTGTAGATTGTTCCTGTTGACAAAATGTGTTAGGAGATAGTGGGAATTGATCAACATGAAAGAAATACTCACCACATCCCATGTCTTTAAACTTGAAATTTTCTTTGATCTCTGCTTGTTTTGATGTAGAAGCTTTTAATGATTCTGGATCCACATATGCTGAAGATGGAACAGCTTCTCGATTGGCTGGAATTGTTATTTCTGATCTAGGTCGCAGATTATTGCAATATATAAATGGATTTGGATCCGCTTTGACGGTCACTTCAACTCCATTATGAGGAAACTTAATGCATCAATGATATGTAGATGGGACTGTGCTCATTTCATGAATCCAAGGACGTCCTAGCAATATGTTGTATGTGAGATCTAGATCTAGGACTTGACAAACCACATCCTTTGTAACTGGCCCAACTCTGAGAGGTAAGGTGACTATGCCTTTGGATGAACGCTCTTCATCATCATATGCTTTGATAGTAATTTTGTTTGTAGAATTCACAGCTGTGTCAGAATATCCCAATTGTTTAATAGTGCTTAATGTGCAAATGTTTAGACCTTCTCCTCCATCTATCAGGACTCGTTTGATTCTATGTTTGTGTATGAAGGCTTCAATGTGTAGTGGTGCATTATGTGGCTGACTTATAGAGGCGTCATCGGCTTCGGTGAAAGTAAGGGAGTGTGGAATGGAAAGGTATCCCACCATGGCTTGAAACTGGTCCACGTTCAGATCAGTAGGAACGATAGTATCTCTCAAGATTTTGTCAAGAATGGCTTTATGTGCAGGAGATATGCGTAATAGCTCAAGGATGGAGATGAGCGCGAGTGTCTTCCCTAGTTGTTCTACAAGATCATACTCAGGTTTGGTTGATGAAGAAGCGGTATTTTTAGTTGGAGCACCTTGCAAAGTGATTTTACCTCGATGAGTTGTAACATTACATTCAAAGGTAGGTTCAGAAGAAGATCCAACACCTTTTAGGACAATCTTGGGTCTCTGGGTAGAATTCTCAGACGTTTTGTCCTTGATGATAATGGTAGAGACATAATTGTCCATCGAGATGTGATTGATGGTTGAATCATAATTGTAAGATGCTCTGGTATAATTGGTTTGATCTTTTGTGGCTTTAGCTTTTCCCTTGTCATGTTTTGGGAATGGTTCCTTAAACATCTCATGTTCTTGATTAGACGAATGTCCTCAATCTCAATGTCACCTCTATCAATGAGATCTTGTATGATGTTCTTTAGTCGATGACAATTTCCTGTCTTATGACCTTTGCTCTTATGAAATTCAAAATACTCATCATCGTTCCACCAATTTGGTTTAACCTTTGGTTCATATGGAGGAAAATCTGGAACTGTGATTACCTTGTTTGCCACAAGCTTCTTGAAAACTGACTCAAGTGGTTCTCCCAATGGAGTGTACTTCCTTCGTGATCTGGAAGTTGTTTGAGTATTCACTTGATTGTTTGTAGAACTTGATCCTGAACATATGACTTTGGGTCGCACTGTGTTGGCATCAACAACACCATCATTGACTGTGCTCTTGTTTTTATTCCAAAATCTTGGCTTGTCTTTTCCTTTAAAGTCATCTTTGTTTTCCTTAAATATCTTAATGACTCCTTGTTCAATTAGGACCTTTTCTGTCGCTAAGCCTTTTTCAATAACGTCCTTGAAGGTGGAAAAACAAGCTTTCCTTAGATCATAGCCAATTTCTTTGTTAACATTCTGGGTGAACATTTCTACCATTTGTTTTTGTGGAATTTCACAAGAGCATCTGCTGGCTAGATTTCTCCATCTTTGTAAGAATAATGCAAAAGATTCTCCCTCTTTTTGCTTAGTGTTGCACAAAGTAGTGACTGATATGTCTGTCTCTATATTGTAGGAGAAATGTTGAATAAATGCCTCTGCTAAGTCACCCCATGACTTAATTCCAGGTGGAAGTTAGGAGAACCATTCCATAGCTTGATCACCTAAGCTTTGTGGGAATAATCTCATCAAATATGTCTCTTCTGCTGCTACCTCAATGCAAGCTGTGAAAAATTGTCTTATGTGTGCCTTAGGATCCCCTTTTCCTCTATACTTATCAAATTTCGGCGTCACAAAGTGTGTAGGAAAAGGAGGCATTGGAATGCTCTTGTCAAATGGATAAGGACATATGTCTCTCATTGTGTATGTTGGCTTTGGTGTATTTATGTCCTCCATTTTCTTTTGTAAATCCCTGATTTGTTGCTCCAAATTGTTCTTAGGTGGAGATCGTCTTCTTGGACCAAACCCCATGCTTGAGGCACCAATTGGAGGAGGAGCATGTTGCATATATGGATGATATTCATCATACACATGTTCATATGGAGGAGGTCTATAATGATGTTGTGTATATGGACCACTTGGTATAGATTCATGTTTAGGAACACCATATCTATTTTGTGCATGTATACCATACTCTACAGGCATGTCATGTTCTATTGTATTGCCCCCAAATTTGACACGGGGTTTCCTTGTGTCCAAATTTTGAGCATGCCTTTGAATATCCTATTGCTTTGGTGGTTGATCCTTAGCATTGATATGTGATTGAGTGTATTTTTCTCCATAAGACTTCCATAATGGTCTGCAAAGGTGAGTATCATATGTTTGACCATGTGTATGTGGGACCTCTGGTTTTTGAAGCAAAGCTGATGGTGATTCGGGTGCCATATGTGGTCCTCTATTTCCTCCACTATTAGGTCTCCTTTGATCCATGTTGGAATGAGGTTGTTGCAAAGGTTGATTTTCCATTATTTGAGACATGTCAAAATCATAAGGTATCTTGGCTCCACTTTGTGCCATCATTTGTAAGAAGTATTGTCTATCCCTCCTCATTATTTCCTCAACCAATCGATTGAAATGGGGATTCATAATGGATTCTTCCACATCTACTAAATGTACTGAAAAGTTGTCCATATTGTCATTGTGTGTAGTATTGTTGTTTATAGTGTCCATGTTCTCAACATTTGGAATGTTTCTATAGGCATCCATGTCAGGTAATGTAGTATGATCAGAATTGAAAAAGATCTCATTGTCATACTCATAAGAACTCATGTTTGCGGACTCTTGAGCCTCTTTAGTTTCTCTCCTAGATTTTTGAAGACGGGTTTCAACCATGAACTAGGTATTGACCAAGATGTGAGAGACTAGATGAAAAATGGAAAGGGTATGGAAGACCAAGAGTTGGATGGAATGTAAATGAATCTGAAGTGTACTTGCAATGTCCAAAGTGTAAGACCAAGTATGTATGTAGTAGAGTAGGTGTGGCTTCCAAAGAGAGGATAGTTTCTCTTAATGAGGTAAGTTGACTTTGACTCTAAGTAAGACCAAATGAGACCCAAAGGTAAGAAACCTTGATGAGGGACCACTTAGCAAAGTGTTGTTGTATGTAGTGTGTTGACAAAGTATAGTGAGGACAAGCAAGTGACCTTTTGACTCAAGTTTAGACAAGTGTGAATGTAAAGCGAAATGTGAAGCAATGATGGATTATGTGAGACCTCAAAACAGGTTGAATGCTAGATGAACCCTGGAGAAATGACCTAGGAGGCTCAAGAATTCTGAAACTGACTGTGTTTGTTTGCTGGACTGTAACAGTTTTTTTAATTCTGGACACAGACGCGCCTGTATACTTCACAGACGCGATTTCCCGACACAGACGCTTCTCTGTTTAACACAGACGTGCTTCTGTTTTCTGTTGGAGCACAGACGCGATTCTGCCCTTCACAGATGCGGCTAAACAACACAAACGCTATTATGCCCGACATAGACGCGTTTCTGTAAAATTTGTGCAATTTTTCCAATCTGTGAAGTCATTTTTGTTGTGACCAAATCTGAATGTTTGACTGTTTTTCATGACAAGAGGACACGGTGTTGATGAAGACTCAATGTTTGCAAGTGTCTAGACTCCAAATGACTCCAAGAAAAGTGTGTTGTTTGATGTAAAAATATTTTGCATACACTTGAAGACACAAAAGACACAATGTTTTGTTGTTTGGTCTTGAATGTTTTGAATGTTTAACATAAGTCAAGCACAATTCTTATGGCTGGCCAAGACAATAGTTGTTGATCCCACATGGGGTTTTACCCCCGAGGCTACGCTATTTAGAGCGGATACTTAGATGCTTGACCTCACTGGCTCCACCCTCGGCACTCACTTCTCAGGTCAGCCAAGCATCAGTCTCCATGAAAACTCCCCGTGGCAAACTTTGTATCTCTACTAAGAACCGTATGTGTGTGGGCCGCTACCAGAGGTCCGACCTCCTGCCCCAACAACTAGAAGGATTTGGGCTTCTAAAACAAAATGGTGCTAGTAAGGGCATCCGCTCGTGTGGCCATACATGCGGCACTTTCAGCTCTGTAAATACAGAAGGCTCCCAGCCGGTAGGGGTTACGCCCTACAACTGATCAAATAAATTTGATCAAACGGGTTTATGGGGAGACATAGTGTCGGTATGAACTAATCAGCACACATTATTCATAGTTTTCACCATGAATACATTTATTTATAGTGGTTCGGAAGAAGATGGCTTTTCTTTTGCTACCACTTGTGTCGTTCTCTTCTCACTAGTAGTCCTAATGACCACACGGGAAGACAGGCCCTCTAAAGATTAAACAAAAAGAGCATATTGCTCAAGACACAAAAGACAATGATTCAATTTTAGTGCACCAATTGAAGTGTTTGCTAGTCTATGAAAACAAGGCACACACCAAAAATCCAAAAACTCTTGCCAAGGACCTGCAACAAAGAGTTGTTAGTAGTTTGGATTGTTTCAAATGATTACCCCTTCCTGCAAGCACACAAGTTAGGTAAATTTTAAACCCAAAAGACTTTTTGAAAATAGGGGCCTTCAACCAAACGATTTAGCTTCCAAGACAAGCTGCACCAATTTTGTTAGCTAGATCTGAAAATGTTAGCTCAAAATAAACCAGATCTGAAACCCTAAATGCAAAATCCAAAAACTGAATCAATAAAAACCCAAAATTCAAAACTGATGAACACAGACGCAGTTTCCTTCCACACAGACACACCTTTGTGACACAGACGCGGTTCTGTGATGCACAGACGCGACTACAGAACACAGACGCGCTTCCTGGACACAGACGCGGCTAAAAACATCATAGACGTGCCTTTAGAACACAAACACGCTTTCCTGGAACCATGCAAAATAAAATATTGGCAAAACACAGACGCGGATCCAGATGTCACAGACGCGCCAAAAAATCAAAAACGCGATCCGAAAGTACGCAGACGCGAAAATATCAAAATGTTTCCAAAAACGTCGGATCTACAACTTCACATTACAAAATCTGCAACAAAAGGGACAAGAGTCCCACCGGGCGTGCCAAAAAGTATATGGTGAAAATGGATAACAATAATAATGATATTGAAAGGCTAAATGGATCCAACCACAAAACCCTAGCCTAACAATCAACAAAGATCCACCATAACATATGAAGATTACCAAAGACAATGCAAATCAATCGAAATCACAAAGATTATACCATCACATGTCCAATAGGGTTGTAATCTCCATCCTTCCTATCTCCATTGATCTTGCTTGATATATTTGCTCTCAGATTTTATGTGCACAAGAGCTCAACAAAGAACGGAATGTGGTTGCAAGTAGGATCGTAGTGCAGCCAATTGCGTAAGAGATGATTAGAATGCATAGAATGATTAGGTCATTAGGGTTTGATAATGAAGGAAGCATCTCCTTATATAGAAGACACAATATGAAATGGAGGGATAAGATTGAGAGGTGTAAAAGGAGGTCGGCTATGATTAGAGGGTAGGTAAAAGAAATAATAAAATAATGAAAGGGGTAGGTAGTGTAGGAATTAAGAGATGAATGACATGTGTCATGGGTAGAAAAGGTTAATGAATTAATTAAATAAATAAAGATTTATTTAATTAATAGAGGAAGTGAGATAATTAAATAAATAAGATATTTATTTAATTTAGGAAAAGGATAATTTAAATAAATAAATGTATTTATTTAAATGAGAAATAAGGCTAGAAGAGGATAAATGAATTAATTAAATAAATAAAGATTTATTTAATTAATAGAAGAATTAAGCTTAGATAATTAAATAAATAAAATATATATTTAATTAGACATGACAATTTTGGGTGTCTACACCAGCTTCTACCTCTGTTCCTTTTGGTTCTACCTTTTCATATACATCTGAGGCTCCTAGTGTGGTAATCCATTCTATTCCTTCAACAACAACTAGTGAGTCAACTCTTGACACCCCACATGACAATATTGAAAATTTATTTCTTCCTAACTTGTCTGAATTTTCCTCTTCTATGTTGGATGATTTTGATAATTTTATGTCATAAAATGAACTTTCCCCTAAGGCTTCAACTATTGAAAATACACCTGCCATAGTGACCTCTACTCCTGCTCTTGTGACCACAACTATAAAAAATCAAGAGCTTATGTCTCAAGTATTGGCCACTCAAGTAGAAGATGATACACCTTTGCCACCTTGGTTAGTTTAATACCCCTAAAAGGAAAAAGCAAGCCATCTCCCCAGATGACTTCGACTTCAGTCAATTGAATCCTGTGAAACCCAAGGGTACAAAGAAGGGCAAGATTTTATCTATGATAAAGGTAGAAAAGTCAAAGAACAAGTATGTAAAAATGACAATTCCTCCCCCAGATACATATTTGGATAAAGTTCAACCTACAAATTATGTTATCAATAGGATTGATCTGGGTAAGTAGACACGTGAAAGAAAAATGGAAGATGTTCAAGAGATTTTTGATAACCTTGTAAGAAGTTATAATGAAGAGAAGATAAAAAAAGATAAATTGAAGAAACGGGTGGAGCAACTCACTAATGTCTTGGTCAAGATAACAAAATTTTTAGAGGCAGTTGAACCAGTCACCTCATCAGTTGATGAACAGATCATCAAGCAAGTTGAACAATTTAATTCACAAGAAAGGTCAGTTGGTGAATGGATGGGTATAATTGTGAGCCAAGGTACACATCTCATATGTTCTGCAATTACTTTGGTAAATAATTTAGAAGATGTAAAATTTGAGATAGATAAAACTTTGGATCTATTCTCAGATGAGTTAGAAACATATGATAAAAACTTTGACTCATGGTTGATGTTAGAATATTTTCAATTAGATTTTCTAGTTGATAATGGAGTACTTCCTTCAAGGAATACGTATATTGAAAAAAGGGAGGTATTTGAACATCAAATGCATACCTCAAAAATACTTATCAAAGATATGAGAAAATCCCAAAGGGAATCTAATGATAAAGGATAAGACATTATTGAAAAAATATCAACACTTTCTTGTACATTCTGTAAAGTGGAAAATTGGATCCTAGTGACTTCCCACCTAAGAGAGAGAAGGGAAGCCACTAGGATGATTTTCACTTGGGAAGAACTTTACATTCAAAACTGGGGTTGAATCCACTAGATCCAAATCCAAGAGAAATGAGAAGAAATGAGTGAAATGAGGAGCTATCAGTTCGGGATCATGATGTAACTTTAGATCTAAGATAATTAGACTGATGTGGATCTACCCTGCAAATTCAGAGAAAATTCGTTGGGACCGCAACGGGAATGTACATGGTCCGCCACAAAATTTGCAAAACGAAAAGGGTTTTTTTTGTCTCTGCAAATGAAGTCCAAACCTGTAATTACAACTATGCACATGCAACCTACACAGAGAAAGAGAGAAGAAGGGTGTTATGGATATGGGTTTGCCTCATTCAAACCCCAGTTGAGGAATCAACTTAATAAGAAAGTAACTGCAAATGCTTGAATGTAAACAATGGAGATGTATACCTTGTAGATCTACAACTTATTGATGATGATTGCTTTGATTCTTGAATGTAACCACAAATGTTGTATGGAATGCCATGTAACATGACAAAACCCTAACACACACACATGCTTGCAAATGAATGTTATAATGTTACTCCAATGGATGAATGAAGAAGACTTGAATGCTTGATGATGACCTTACAATCTTGTATCTCATCCTTATGCTCTGTATTTGTCCTTTCATTTTTCATCCATCTGTGAATGAGGGTATTGAATTCCCTTTTATATATTCCTCAAGGATTAATTTTCAGCCACCGAAGGCTAACAAAGAGGAATTGGAAACCCCAAAGACAAATAATGCATAGGAGACCGGACAGACCAAACATAGGACCACCCTATGAGGTGGGGACAGTGGTTCCATGCCACTATCCTAAGGGGGACAGGGGCGCCATGCCCCTGTCCTAGGGGGATAGGGGTGCTACACCTCTGTCTTGCCCTATTTTGGGGCCCAGACAGGGTCTAGAGAAAATACAACACATGAAGGAGAAAGAGTGAAGGGTTGGAAATGCAAAAATAGGTTTCGTTTAAGGAAGGAGATGTCTTTGCCAAGGTGAGCACCCCAAATGTGGTTAAAATTGCAGGGGTCACAATTTTATGACACTACACATTCCTTGACAAAAATCAAAAGCCTTTTCATGAAGATGTTATTATCAAGGAGTTCAGTTTGCTCATTATCTTCAATTGATAAGTTGATGGAAATTCAAATCAATTTGGATGATTTGACTTCTCTTCTAAAGAAGCACAAGAAATACTACACGAGCCTCAAATATTTCATCACTTAAGTCACGGTTTTCACAAGCCACACCAAGGGACCTGATGAAGAACAAATGAAGACAATTTTGCAGAAGTTTGAGGAATTCATGGAGCAAGATCGTAATGGAGTGTCTAGTGACACTTAGTAGTTTTCATAATTTCAAAAAGTTGTAGGTGCATTTTTTAAATAAGACTTTGACACCTTAAGTGTCATTTGTATTCCAATTTTTGCTTCTAGAATATGCATGAGTTCTAAGTCAAATAGGACTCTTCTTTGATTTAGTCATAGTTTTCCTTGATTAGCTCATTTCACCTCACTTATATACATGAGGTTGCTTATTGTAATTTTGATCTTTAATATTATGCAACAAAACTCTATCGAAGTGAAGATCTGAGTGAAACTTTGAGTTTATATTTCTATTTTGCAAACTTGATCAAATAAGAAGATATCTTTAGCATTCAAACTTTGTGTTGGATTCATTGTATTGTAGAAATATATCAATAAAGAGTAGGACAAGATTTAATGTGTGAACTTTGTGTCATATTTCAACACTTGTTAAATAGAGTTAGTAATTATATATCAAAATAAAGACTTTGCAAGGGATATTGTAAAAGAGGTAATATTTTGAATACTTTGTGCTTTGCTTTTTGATCTTGGTAAGAAGGTGGTGATTTGAAGACTTTGAGCTTCACTTTATTATTTTTTATAAAAGATTATCAAATTTGTAATAGGATATTGTTATGCTCTGCATACTCTTCCCCTCCATTTCACCCTAAGAATCATGGGTCGCGTCCTTTTCTTTGTTCCCCTTTTATTCTCCTTCTCTTTCCTCCCTTTTGTTTTGCCACTTCGGAGTTTCAGCTTTTCAGAACCCCGGAGTCCTTTGTTTTCTTCCACACACTCTAGAACCCTGGGTTTCTAGGATTTCAAAGTGTGTTGTTTGCCTTTGATTCTTTGTCCGCTTCGAGATTTTGGAACCCCGAAGTCTATCTCATTTTCTTTTTGAGGGTTTTGGAACTCTGGATTCCCAGAATCCTAAAGCCCTCCTTTGTTTCTCTTTTGATTTCAGAACTTTGGAACCCTAGAGTCCCGAAATCCTTTTGTCTGTCATGTTCCAATTTCAAAACTATAGAGTCCTGGAGTCCCGAAGTCTCCTTGCTCTTTGTTTTGTTCTATTCTGGAACCTCAGAGTCCTGAAGTCACTCATCTTGTGACCTCGGGACCCCGAAACCACAGAATCTTAGAGCTTGTTTCGTTCTCCATGCCTGAGGAGGCTATAAATAGCCCTCCAATGAGGATATAGGATCATTTGTGTGCGACATCCTACTAAACTCTCTTTGCTCCTCAGTGATTTGATCTTCCTTCGACGTGAATTTGAATTACCATTTGCTTTTCTTCCATGTTCATTTTTTGGCCTCTTTCCTTTTTCTTGTTTTCCTTTTTGTTTTTTGTGCATGTGCGTAGGTATAGGTTTTAGTTCTTTTGAATAAGTCAATTTTCTCAATAGCTAGGGTTTTCTTTTGGATCTGGAACTTCGAGTTTCTAAAGTTCCAAAACCCTCCTTTTTGGCTTTTCTCTGAACTTCGAGACCTTGAGTTTTTGAGATCCCAGAGTTCGCTTTCGTGTTCCCTCCTGCCTCCAGAAATCCCAAACCCTGAAGTCCTAGAGTTTGTGTTGTTCTCCCTTGAGTGCTTCAGGGCCTCAAAATCCCAAAATCCCAAAGCTAGGTTTCCAATGCTTAGGTGGCCCTAAAACTTTAGAACCTTAGAATTTTGGAGTCCTTCTTTCCTTGCTGATTTCCAACTTTGTGATTACGGAATCCCGGAAGCCCGAGATGGGTCCCTATTGATGAGCTTTCAAGAAATGGGATTCTAGAACCCCAAAATGTCAAAATCTTATGAAATTGCCTTCTTTTCGATACTAGAACCTCAGGATTCCAGAGTGCATTTCTTTAAAAAAATCTCTTGAGGTGTTGATTAAGCATATTCACTTGTGCAGATTAACTCAATCTTATGGAAGTGTCATCTACTCATCACAAGAAGACAAGGGGTGAAATCAAGCTTGAAAAGAACCCGCCCACCATGAAGTATCAATATCAAGTTTAGGCCTTGGTATCAAAGTTTGAGAATGAAGTACAGTGGGTCACTGACACAGAGATTGGTCACATAGAGATAGAATATATCAGGAAAGAAGTGGCCCAGACAAACCTCAATGCACCATACAGAAGAATCAAAAGATCCAGACTGGTTGAAGCCACCATTTTTCCTCAAGCTATGCAATCACCCGAATTAATCCTTGCCATAACACAATGCCATGATAAAGAAACTCAGAAGTGCAAGGATGCTAATGGAAATGTGATAGTTGATCTTTCATCAAACATGCTCAACATGACTTTTGGAATCCCTCAATTTAACGAAGTTCTTTAAACCACTGAAGAAGAAGCAATCAACATATTCAATCAGAAGGCCATAGATAATAGACACCATATTAATGAGGCGTGGATGAAAGAGCCAAGGGTATCAGGATTAAAGGCATCTGACAATATTTTGAGGAAATTTTTTAAGGTGGCACCAATGGATCTCATTATCATGCTCAGTCATGTCTTTGGAAAGTCGGACGACAGACATTACCACCTCTAGATGTTCCATTATATGCATACCATAGTGATAGGCAAAGAATAATTTGATTGGGCACAAATAATTTCAGATAACATCTATGAAAAATTATGCACAGTGTTGGAAACAAAGACTCTTTATGACTTCTTATGTAATTTGGGTGGTGTCAAGGAGTGGTAAATACGCAGGATTAAATACAACAGGTAGGCTAAGAAAAGAGCAAGGGCATAAAAGAGTATGGGAGTATTACACTCGGCTCTCGATTCAACAAGCTAGATTCCATTTTAAAAGAATAAACAATGCCTTCATTTATGCAGTGATTTGTAAGCTAACAGGTGATGTAGGGTACCGCATCTCTCCCGAGGCTATGGAAGTAGTACAAGAGTGGGATACTTGGTTCCTCTAGAACCAACGCTCTTCTTACATCTGAGTGAGAGAATTCATGGGAAAGCCCTTCATCCTCCCATGATACTGCAGTGATCGAATAATCATTCTTGAATATGCAAGGCAAATCGTTGGGCTTCAATCCCTTTTGACTCTTAAGCATAAGAGTGGAGTCACATTCCCAATCATCCTCAAACATTACACATGCCAAAACATACAAGCTGCCAAGTCAGTTATACATGAAATGTAGGACCTCAGCTTAAAGGAATTTGATTATGCTAGAGATAGATATGATCCACTTGGTAAGCTAAAACAAATGACATCGGTGTCATACTTCGGCCACTTGCCAGATTTAGAAGATTTTTGGGCAGATATGTAAGATAGCTTTCAAGCAAGGGAAAGAGGATACTAAAGGCTAACGGTTCCTCAAATTAGGAATTTCAATGTTGAAACAAATATTCCTAATGACCTTAGGGATGACGAGGAAATACTTGATCCAACTTACAGAGAAACTGGGGTAGATTAGAAACCTCTTTCTCCTATTAGGCGGTCTAAACAAGAGAAAGTTGATATTGATATAATCACCAAGAAAGTGGTAGACAAGGAAATGCAATGGATGAACTTGAGGATCCACCCCAGTACCTCCAAGAAGAAAAAGAAAGGAAAAGCTACATGCAATCCCCAATTGAAAACAACTGAGTATGTGAGAAGGACTAGATCATAATCTAGAAAGAACACTCCTGTGGATCTAAAAGTTGCTTCCCAAACTATTGATAAAGGTGAATTGATGAAACAACTTGACGCCAAAATGAAGGAGTCCCAACTCCTTAAGACTACAACTAAGCATGGGATAACGATCGGGTTGCAAGAAGTCCCCCAAGCTACAATCTCCCCCATTGTCCCTACCATTGGATTTGTCCTAGGTGAAGGTACATCACAAGTAGAAGAAGTTGAGCAACAAGCTCTTCTCGTTAGAGTATTTGGGTATTTACTTGATTAATTAAACAATATTTGTTTAATTATTTAAGTTCCTTTTATCTCTTTTACACTTAAGCTAAATTTAGGTGCATAATAATTAATTCTTTTATTAATTATTATGTGCAAGCCTAGGTTTTCACTTTTAGGGTTTCTTGACCTATTAGAGGTTGGATTCTTTTCATTGTATTGTAAGGATAATCACATTACACATTTTTGTGAATATTGAGCTCTCATATTTTTGAGTATATTTTTTGTGTATTTGTTTTATCTGTTATTTGCTTCCTTGCTTCTCTGCAGAGATCATTTGGGCTCTTGTGGTGTTGTATTTCTCAACTCTCACATGGTATCGGAGCTTCAAATCTGCAACTATCTATTCTTGTTTTGAGATTTTTTTGCTTTGGAAGCAGATCTAGGGTTCAAAAGTTTTTTTAATGCACCTAGGGAAAGGCCTTTTTTCTTAGCACTTTGGGCCTAAACGAACCTCACCATCGTTCTTAGAGGGCCCAAAAACCCCTACAGTCATATAAAGCTTGACTTATTTTTACTCCTGAGCCTCTGGGTAAATTTGGGACTTGTTCTTCAAATCTGTATATTCAGGGGTTTGTGTAGTTGTTGTTTTTTTCATTTCTGGGGGTAGCTGATGTTTTGGTACATTTTGGTGCCAAAAGAACCTCACAGATGGATTCAGAAGGCTGAATCCATGAATTTTGATATATAATTTGCCTATTTTTGATGATAGGGGTATCTGGGGCATGATTTTTATTGGCACGTTTTTCAAGGCACATAAATTCGTACAACTATACCTGCAAATGCGTCAGAAAATTTTCGTCAAAAAACATTTATGCCCTAAAAGGGGTTTTTTTAATTTTGGCCGTAACTTGGTCATACGGAGGCGTTTTTCAACAAATCTTATATCGTCGGAAATCTCTTTCCGAGCTCTATCCAGATTGGGAGGTTTGAACTTTTGATTTTGTTTTGTTGTTAAAGCCAGAGGTTCCTTTTTGTACTCCGGGAGACATCACTTGAGCATCCATCTGAACTCTATTTTTCGAAAACTTTATATTGTTGGAAAGTTGTTTTTGTATACTTTTTAGCCATATGGGTTTTCTTTCCAGCTCCAGGAATATTTTATTCAGTTTTTTGCTTTTCAACACTCTAGTGGATATCTTGGTTGTTTCAGGTCCTGGGATCTCTTCTCTGAGTAGGATGTCTTGGTTTTGGTTCTTCTTTATGTTTTCAGTCTCATTATCATTGTAGCTTTTTTTATGCAAATGCACTGAGATAAAGTGCCATCATGCATTGTTTACTTGGGATCTTGCACATCTTGTGCCTTATTGTACATGCACTACTTTTAAAGTGTCATGAGGGGGTTGATGTTTGCCTTTTATTTGCCATCTACCTTTGTCCAATGAGTGTTCCTTCCATGACATTCACCTCATGTTGTGTGTCAAGTGAGTGTTCCTTACATGACACTATATATTTTTTATGCGCCTTCGATGTTCCCGATTCTTCGTCGTGCAGTTCTTGTTGGCCGTTCTTTTCAGTGTACCTGTCCCTCTCCCTTTTTTCAGCATTATGGGGAGGTTTGTCCAATTGGTTCTAATGCTTTTGTGGTTCGATTGATCAGCTCTTCAGACTTTGGTTTCTCATGCCATCTATATCTTCGAGTTCAATTGTTTGCCTTTGTTTGCCTTCTAATTCGAGTAGTGTCATATGAGGGAACTCATACATATTACAGTCTTCTTTACATGGTCATGTTCTCTTTCAGTGGAGGTTCTTCAGATCAGTAGTTATTCTTCGACAATGTTTATAGGTTCTTCATGCTTTAGTGATTCTTCTGATCTTCTCTTGTTCCTATCCTTTTGGAACATTCTTGTTTGGAGGCTTTTTCAGTCCTTCTTCTTGCTTTTTCCATCTCTGTTTGGAGTAGAGTTTTGTTCCCACGTGATTTTCTCTATTTCTCTAGTTCATAGAGATTTGGTTGTTTTTGGGTACCTGATTAGGTATTGTTGTTGGGACCCATCTTTCTTGCTTTTAGTAGTTGTTCTAGGTTTTAGGTTCTCCCTAAGTCTAGATTAAGGGGGGTGTTAGAGTATTCGGGTATTTACTTGATTAATTAAACAATATTTGTTTAATTATTTAAGTTCCCTTTATCTCTTTTACACTTAAGCTAACTTTAGGTGCATAATGATTAATTCTTTTATTAATTATTATGTGCAAGCCTAGGTTTTCCTTTTTAGGGTTTCTTGACCTATTAGAGGTTGGATTCTTTTCTTTGTATTGTAAGGATTATCACATTACACATTTTTGTGAATATTGAGCTCTCATCCTTTTTAGCATATTTTATGTGTATTTGTTTTATTTGTTATTTTCTCCCTTGCTTCTCCTTGTAACAGGTTATTCAGCTTGCAGTGATCATTTGGGCTCCTGTGGTGTTGTATTTTTTAACTCTCACACTTCCTCCCTCTCAAACACCTACGTCAACCGCAATTGCATCTCGTGAGCAGGTCACTATTCACAACATTGAGACTAACTCCAATGAAGATGATGAGCCCATTTTGGTGATCGCTCACAAAAAGAAAGGTGGAATGATGAAAAGGCAATCCACTTCTAAACAGGTTCAAGAAGAAGCGGTGTTGTAACGGATAGACTAGTCCAAGGACAAACAGGTGAACATCCATCAAATACAAGTGCAAGGAGGGCATGATGAAATCATGGATGTTGATGAGCATGATGAATGTATGGTACTGACTCCTGAGGATCAAGAGAGGCTCCTTAAGAAGTTGGAAGGAGATAAAAAAAGCAACAAGAAGAAAATGAAAAGCGGGCTTTTGAACAAGAGGTTGGTGAAAATCTGGAGGAATTTTCCTAACAATAGAAGACTGAATAGGTTCTCTCATCAAACCTTGATCAAAAAATCTCTTCGCAGCATCTGCAACATGAAGATCTTGCACAATAGCAACCACATGAACAACCGATGGATGAGGAAATTCAAGAAGATGATGGGTAGGAGATACATATGGAGTCACACTTGGTAACAGCCAAAGTAACAACCCAAGATGAACAAGAAGATGACAACATGCCATAGTGGTTGACATTTAACTTTCAGAAGAAGAAGAATAAAGTTGTCCTCCCCAGCATTTGCGATAACCAAATCACCAAGACATGACAAAAGGGCTAAAACTCTACATCATCTTTCACGGAGTGATTAGGGTGATGTTATAGCTAGTGTTGCAACTCTGGCAGAAGAAGAATAGGAAGGCGCTCAGGTATCCCCAAAATGCCATATCTCCCAGGTTAATCTAGGTAGACAAACCAAATGGGGAGAGATAGCTTCTTTGGATGCGACCACTGGTTCCATCAAAACAAGAATAGAAAAGGAGCATAGGTCAAAGAGATAAGTTAAGGCGCAATTGCAGCGATACAAGTAGCTTCTCATCGAGATGTCAAAATCATTGGACTCAAGGTCCGGGGATGCTCTACCTTCCACTTCACCACTCTTGCAGGAAGAGGTGAAAACATTATATGAAATGAAGAGAGTTGTGGCGACCCTCCAGACTTGGACTGTAGATCAGCTCAACAAGGTGAGAATTTTTTTACAAAATACTATGGAAATATATGAGGATACACACTTGGGAAAGAAGGGTCTCATCCTTCATTCCAAACAATAGAAGACTCAGTCCGATGGATTCTTGAAGGTGGCCAAATTAATTGAAAAGGATTAAAGGATTGGGTGAATATGTAGTTAAGGGAGAGGATATATACAAAGGTGAAGACCCTGACAATCTACAAAAGTATGTTGATATCTTCAAACTGAAGGCGGATATGATAGACCAATGTCAGGCCAAAGTGCCCAAAGAACACCCTCCCTTTTGAGATCTCTTGGAGCGCTATGAACGGTATGTAGTGGAGTTGTTGGGAAAGTTTGGTATAGATTTAATGCAAGCCAAAGCACTCAAGTATGAGATAGTCCTTAAACAATGTGAAGCATACATTGCTAAATACTTCTCCTCAACCATTGAGTTCAATGTTGTCGTCATGGACATATACATGCACCTGATATTCCAGTCCTACCCAGTGACTCAACTGATTGACAACCTGATTGAAAAGGTAGATGAAGTGAAAGAAGCACCGAGGGTGGCCAAATTCTGCATTGAATACATACCAAACCCAACACTCACTTCCATAGATTGTTACATAAGTAACTACCGTAGCTACAGGAAGGGCAAAAAAGAAAACTAATAGTTGACATAAAAGATGCACACCTAAAGAAAACACCACTTGGAGAATCACTGCACTTCAACTCTTCATTACACCTGTCAGGCACCTGCCCCACCCTCAAAGGACACCATGCACATGAAAATTATAGAGTCGTAGCACCCAAAAGATGACTAATTGAGGACACCATTATAGTAATAGTCAAGTGGAGTTCTAAAGGCAACAACTAGCATGTTGACTGCAACTCCCACCATTTGGTAACTAGGTTTCAGGCACATTTTGTCTCTAGGAAATAGGAGGCATAGAACTATAAATTTGATGAATTAGACCATTTGAAGGGTCCAAAAATTGAAGATTTGAGGCCCTAATTTAGGATTTTACTTGTAATTCTTTCATTTTCAGCATTTCAGTTTCAGACTTTGTTAAACCTCTTTCAGTATCAGTGCTCACTGGTACTGTTATTTTCATAAATAACAAATACAAGCTATTGTTGTGGATTGCATGTTCCATGACATGTTGAATTGAGATATTTTTCCTTTCATTTGGTATCTTCTCTCAATTTGGATGGCATGAATCTTCTAAATGTTGTGAGTTTCATTGTTATGCACTTGAAGTTGGTTAATTAGCTCCACCTACACGCGAGATCATAGACCTCATATGTGGATGGAAAATCTATATGATGCTATCTAACTTGTTATTGATAATATCTGATTATTGGAAATATTTTCTCTAATTCAACAAGTTTGTTTGGTTATTATTTCTCCCTCTTACCCTTATATCTTTTGCATTTTGAATCCAAGAAATCCGTGTGTATCTTTTGTAATTAACAATACCACCTTGATGAACAAGGTATATAGACATTGAGTTACCTACGCACTGTTGTGACCCAGCTAACAGGACCTTGGGGAGTATGGATTGGAGAGATTTCGTTCTCGCGAAGCCTGCATGTAGGTGAGTATAAAAGGCAAATCAAAAGATATCAAGATAGAGACTTTGTGCTATCCTCCTTTGTTATCTTATTACATACCATGGGTTACAAAAGTTAATAGGATTGTAGTGATTGCAAGACTTTGAGCTTGGGCACTATTTTCTCGTCCTGGAGAAGGAATGAAGGACTTTGAGCCTTCATGAAAACTTTGCTTCTTTATTTGTATTTTCATTCATATACTTAAGTTATTTCTTTGTAACTTTGAAGCTTTATTAATCATTAGTGCTCTGCATTGTAAATACTTTCTTAAAAAAAGAGGAGACATCTATTCTAAAAAGAGAATAGGATGATGTACCACCCAAGTTTAGAATAGGATTCATAGTTAAATTTGTGTTTCAAATAGAGAGAGTAGCAAGCAAAAGGGGGAACTTTCCCTTACAATTAGGAGAGATTCAATCTCTCACTTTGTGGCTGAAACCACAATTTTGTGAACTTTCCTAGTTTACAAAATTTTCACCCAACAATACTAGATTTTGTGAACTTTCCTAGTTTGCAAAATTTTCACCCAACAACACTACATGCACAGACTTTACTTGAAGGCAAGTAAGAAACACAAAGGAAAGAGAGAGTTTGTGCAAAATGCATAATACATTTTACTTCTATGACAAATAAATACATCTTGTGGCTATAGATCCTCCTTTGCATAACTGTGAGAGCTCGGCTGTGTCTATTCTAGCTCCAAAACGGACCTTTCATACAACGTGTTAGCGACAGATTAGTCAATCACAACCGTTAATTACAAAATCGACGATGTAAAACATGCGACTAACAACCGTGTGAATAGACGCGTCCTGAGAGCTCAAGACCGTATAAATAGTCAAGCTAGCCATAGTTGACCTTAGCTTTATTGTCTCCCTCTATACAATGAAGGGAAGCCAACAAGAAATTTTATAATTCCTATCCCATATGGGTACCAAGAAATCATTCAAATTACAAATCCAGCCTGAATAAATGTGACATAAAGAAAGTAATTAAAAGTTGCAATGGAAAAATGACATGGGCAATTGGTTCTGAACACGAAATATTTGTGAAGAGGTATTTACCCATAACAAAATAAACAATAAGGAAGTTGCTCTTCACCATTGCTCACCTGGACATGGGGAGAGACTATAGGGAGCTTGAACCTCCCCATGAGTATGCAACAACAAAATCAGAGTAAAAAAACAGAAAGAAATCTCATTAAACAACAAAGAAAAGGTGGTGTATTAGTAGGGTGTTGTGGTTGTTTTTGTAGAAGATAATAATATTAATCAATCTTGAGCCCTTGATCTACTCCCATATTGAACGTCACAGATTAAAAGCGATATAAAGTAGACCGGACCGAGGAAATCGTTTCTGGACAGGCATGGGAGAAATGGTGATAGAAAAGACGAGCAAGGGAGTTGTCTTATAGAAAGAAACCAAATTACTGCCACGTAATCACCTTGCTATCGTATAAGTCTATATATAGGTGATTCCCATAATCTTAACGCGATTAGGGACATGTAGTGTTACCGCAATAATATACCTACATAACATTAATTCTATAGCTAATACTGCTAGTAGTGCCTTGTAAACCGAGCTATATTTAAACTTAGGGAATAAGTAACAATGGAAACTCACGGCGAATTTCCTGGCATAGACGGTATTACAGGTGATGTTATTAACACCGACATCAAATATTGTTTATGAAAAAGTCGTTATCCTTAGTCGAGGTATTTGCTTATGCCTTAGAAGTCTTAATATCAAGTTGTTACGGTAGTATGTGGTAGTCCCAATTAATGAACCCATGCCACCACCATGTTGAGAAGGGACCCATACTTTAAAGAAAAGAATTACAAGTGTAAATTAAAAAACAAAAAATAAACTACTTAAGACTTCCCCCATAACTCATCCATTTATAATTTATCTCATACTTTGTCTTCCCTACTTACAAGTGGTTTAAATAAAATCATATAAAAGCCCACTAGCCATTATAAAATGGTTACATGAGAAAGAATAGGTGGGCCCAAAGTTTGTGAGATTTTAGGAGAGATAATTTTAGGATAGGAAGTTCATAATTTCACATTCGTCTTGCATAGACATATATTTTAAATAAGTATAAACTAGTAATTGTATCTTGGTGTGCAATAGGTATGTTGACCAGTGTCAAAGTTCAATTAGAGAAAAGATTGGTCCATTTATTGCATACATTTGTTCAATACATGAGTTTTCAATATGGGGGGAGAGAGAGATAAAGAGGGGAGAAGGAAATATAAAGCTAGGGGATAAATATAGGAAGAGAGAGATAGAGATAGATATGGAGATGAAGATGGAGAGGGAGAGGGATGTGGAGAGAAGGGGATAGAAAGGAGAGAAGGATACATAGAGATGGAAGAGATAAATATATAGAGAGGGAGATAGAAAGATAAAGATATAAGGTTGGAGAGAGAGGGGGGATAAGGGAGACAAAGAGATACATATAAAGAGACAAACAAATAAAGAGTAGAGATGGAGAAATATAAACAGGGAGAGGAAAACATAGAGATATATGGGAAGATAGAGAGAGGGGTGGGATAGGGAGGGAGTGAGGGAGGGAAATGTGGGGAGAGATATAGAGGGGGAGTCAGATAGAGAGAGAAATATAGATAGAGGGTAATATTGAGAGATGTAGAGGGATGGGGAAAGAGATCTAAGAGAGAAGGAAAGAGATAGAGAAAAAAAGCAGATAGAGGTAAACAAATCTATATGGATAAGAAAAGATAAACAAGGGAGTGAGAGGTGGATAAAGAAAGACAAAGAGATATAGATATATAGTGGGAGAGAGGGAGGGAGGAGAGTTAATAAGAGAGAGAAAGAGAGGAGAGAGGGATAGATGGAGTGATATAAATAGAGGGAGATATACAGAGATGGATATGGACAGGGAAAGATATAGAGAAAAGGAGATATAGGAGAGGGATATAGATAGAAAGAAATAGAGAGAGAGAAAGATTGAGAGAGATATAGATTAGAAGAGATGGAGTAAATGAAAAAGAGAATTAGAGATAATGAGATATAAGTAGAGAGGGGAAGGAAGAGATATGGGAATAGAGATAAAAATAAAGGGGAGAAGAGAGAGTGAAGGAAGGTGACAAAGAGATGAGTGAGGAAAATACAGAGAGATGGAGATAGAGATGGGGAGGAAGAAACAAGGAATGTATGTGATGAGTGAGAGGAAGAGATATAGAGAGACACAATGTATGTATGTATGTATGTATGTATGTATGTACATATACATGTATATGTGCACACACACACACTCATATATATGTATGTGTGTGTGTGTGTATATGTATATGTATATGTATATATGTATACATATACATATACGTATACGTATACGTATACATATATACATATACATATATGTATACGTATACATATATACATATACATATATATGTATATGCATACATCCATATACATATATATGTATATGTATATGCATGTATGCATATACATATATATGCATATGTATACATATATATATATACATATATATACATATGTATACATATATATATACATATGTATACATATATATATATACATATATATATATATATACATATATATATATATATGTATATATATATATATATGTATATATATGTATATATATATATATGTATATATATATATATATATATATACATATATATATATATGTGTGTGTGTGTGTGTGTATATATATGTGTGTGTGTGTGTGTGTGTATATACATGTATATATATGTACATACATATGTATATATACATGTACATATATGTATATATATGTGTGCATACACAT